>NC_136016.1:2207500-2422500 GCF_048128805.1 Centroberyx gerrardi | reverse complement strand
GCAGCAATGCGAATATTTTATTTTCATTTTTTATGATTTCATTTTAGACTGATGCTGTTATCAGCAGTAGAATAAGCTTAAATTCCTGCTTTAGAAATTGGTTGCTTTACAAACAACCTAGTAGGGACTGCAAGGGTCAAAGCCATAGCGTTCAGATAATACATGTAGCAAATACTGTATTATGTGTAATAGTTGTTTTCAGATTTTGGGATTGGATTTGGATATCGGCAAGTCTGTGTTGTCCACCTTTGATATGATGGATATGATACAGTTTGATTGATTACGTATTTAATGTAGAATTGATTATATTACACTGGTTGTCTATGGGAAGCCCTTAACCTGAACTTACTCTAATGAGACATATTAATCAGATTCCAGACAAATATACAGTATATTCATACCATATATATATTATCATAATTCTCCTGGGTTTCAGTGGAGAGTTTTAGTGTCCCATGGTCTAAAAGCTGTCTCACAGGATTTTCCACTCTGACACACACTGACACTTGGGATTTTTTTGTCATAAAAATGGTCAAAGTTAAAGATACTAAATATCAGCACAGCTATCAGCTATCGGCAACTTCAAACAAAAATTATTAGTATTGACCTTCAAAAACCACTCAAACCCTAGTCACAGCTCACATCTATAGCTATTTTACGGTGGCCAATTTTTGTGTATTTTTTTTTTTTTTGTCACTGGGAATCGAACCTCTGACCCTGCTGTTGCAGGATGGTCTCTCTTACCACTAGGCCACCATGTTACTTGCATCCCTTTGAGAAGCACTTCAAATGGTGACATCAAATGGCGTAAGTCAAAATTTTGAAAACTGATACTACAGAAGATGCACTGGTACCAATACCGGTGTTGAATATCAGCCTGGTGCTGATATTACAGAATTTCTCCATTGCCTTTTTCATACCATGGAATCTGACAGTTCCTTTGAATGTAGAAAAGGGGATACTTTAAAGTCACAATGAAATGAAAAATGACTTTTTCACCTCTCAGTTAATTCATATCATAGAATACACATATTTAACAATAAATGCCAAAAGATGTACAAAGTTTTTGCTAAATTCCTGTAAATGGCACATTTTTTGTGTTTTCTTTGTGGTGTACGGGCTGTACAAGGTTGTGCCCGGTTGGCTCGAATCCATTCATTTTAAAGAATCTCAAATTTGTAGCAGCCCATGCCAACATCCTGTTTCCTGTTTCAAAATGTCAAATTTTGGAAGCAAAACACCATTGAAATGTCATTGTTGTGTCTTTTACTCCCTAAATGATCTTGAAATCTACCTTATTCAGTAAAAGTAAAGGACTGAAATGGTCCTCGCTATTGGACAATACTTGAAAGAAAAAGATCTGATCAGTACTTTAAATTGGACGATACTTGATATTCAGAATTTGGGGATGCTAAATGCTATTGCATAAGATTAGGTAACTTACTCTGTTTGAAGCCCAGGTATGGGATCCTCTCAATTGGTGTCTTCCTCTCTTTCATATACTTATAGAGAGACACCAGAAAGGCCTGCTCCTCCGCTCTGCACTCTTCTCCCCCTCCTTCTCTCTTCTCCTCTGACGACGGTAGTGGTGTTCTCTTGCTACTGCCACTGATATTACTGCTGACATGACTGCTACTGTTACTGCTACCATTGCTGCTACTGCTGCTGCCTTTGGGTTTGGATATGGCTGCTCTGTCTGCCTTCACCTGCAGAGGAAGGATTCGAGAGAGGGTGGAGCAAAGAGAAAGATGAGAAAGACGGAATAGAAGAGAGAAAGAAACACAGACAGAGGGAATTGTACAAGACAAGACTTCAAATGAATCACTCCAGGTTTGGTTAAGGATTGTACAGAGAAAGTACAGAGTATTTCTGCATTTGGTTTGTTTAGGTTCACACTACCCAATTACAGATGAACCTGGGCTTGTAAACAAAAGTCACATGGACTCAAGTAGCTAGTTTATTGGAGTTCTGGTGACAGCGTTGGTGGGAGGGAGACAAAACAAATCCGATTCCAGTCCCTGAAAGATAGTGAAAGATGATGGACTTGTCTGTACTGTTTGTCGTAACTTCCCTTCTCTGGTTTTCATGCCAGTTACGAACACATGAAGAAAAAGCTGAATATGAGCATCAGTCCAGACTGCGGTTTGACCTTGGTTCATATGTAGCTATCAGATGTCAATATCCGTCTCCTTATATCCGTAAAACCTTGTGTTTTGGGGTGGTTTCCTGTAGTTGGTTCATATTATGTTCTCACTCCTAATGAAATGCACCACGGTTCTCTTGGAAGAGGACTGAGACTCGCATTTTCAGGCGTCACGGTGCAGTTATTTGGTGCCGTCCTAGTTCGAATCGCTTTGTTCTCACCTGGCCAAATGAACCGAACTAAAGGAGTAAACACTCCAGAGTTCAAACAAACCACTCACGAACTCGCCCTAAAGGGGAAACTGCTCCAGGGTTGGTTTTTGAAGTGTCTTCAAGTTCTCCGTCTGATTGCTGTGTTCTCATATGGCAAAACAAACCCAACTAAGGGGGAAAACACTCCAGGGTTTGAAACCAACTAAATGTGAAAACTAAATTGTACCTTGGCATTGTTCTTCCCCTCTGTGGTCCCAGTCTCCTTGGTAGTGGGTGATGTCTGACATTGACCTTTCACGTCCGACCCCTGACCTTGACCCTGTGAGTCACGACGCTGAGAGATGGATGGCTTCTTTTTCCTGGGACGGCCCTTCAGGTTGGGAGCTGAGGACAGAGAAAAAGAAAACAATATATACTTAATCTAACAATCAAGGTCCAACAGATGTATGCTGGACGCGTGCAATAAAAGCAATGCATTTATCGTAAATCTGTGTGTACATTTCCCTGTAAAATAATACTGACCAAAAACTTGTGTCGCATTCATATGAGTATGTTGATGAATCCCAATCACTCGTATATGGGAAGCGCGTTCACGGGACCTTAATTATCATGAATTAACTTAATAGCACCGCCTCAGAAATGCCATGTGAGGTAAAGGAGAACACTCACATGCATAATCTTCCAGACCGAAATGGCATTGAAGAAAGTGGAAAAAGAAGAATTTCAGCGAAAATTGAGATAATGCTCAGCGCTGATGAACAAACAAATACTATTCTGCAGTAGAAGCTGAGGAGGATTACAGCCTCACAAAAAGCTGACATATGGGAGGAGATCACAGAGCAGGTAAACGCTGTTACATCCTTGCAGAGAACCGTTAAAAAGAAAGTTAAAAGAAAGTGGTTTGATTTAAAACTGTTGAATAAAAAGTGCATGCTGCCAGCCAAAGTAATGTCAAGGCCAGGAGAGGAGGCCAGGGAACGACTGCTACTGCGCTTTCCCAAACTGATGAGCGCATCAGTTATTCATTGAAATAGAACAAATTTATGTTAAGTTATTTTAAAAATATTGCTTTCTTTATGAGTTTCTGCTATTTTTTTGAAAAAGTAGGTATACGTTTGAAGCAGCCCCATTTACCGTCCAGTTTCATTGCTAAAAGTGAAAGACTTGAAGTAAAAGACTGAATTTACACACGCTGACCAGTAGGTGTAGGTGTAAGTTTCGTTCAGATGTACAAACAATTCAGACGTACAAAAACTTTGATAAATCCTGAATTTCATGTGTAAACGTGGATATGAATGATTTACGAACAAATCCGTTAGGAAATCGCTTGATAAGTGAGGTCCATTGTTAGTATTATTGGTGTGCTGCTATAGTTTTTCAGAGCTAATTAATAGATGTCATAACATGTACCAGTAAAGGATGAGCTGATCCTTGTAGCTCTAACTTTGACTTTAACTTTGACTCATCCTAACAGCCATTACCAAAGTCTCATCTAGGGCCTGACCGATACAGGATCCAATACTTAGAATAAACCTTGAGAATGAATAGAGGTCCTGGTGGAGATGGCTGGAGGACAGTCCTGATAAGAAAGCTTTATTGCATAGCTCCATGTTCTCTCGCACTTGCTGATACATCTGCTGTTTGCTTCAACACCTCCAGACTTCAAGATTTACCAACAATTTCAGGAGCGGAATGACAGATGGTGATTTATCTGCTGGCTGACTTTGTGGCAGCATGTAATTTACTCACAACACTCTCACAGGTGGCTCGAAGAGGGAAAAAAAATACTAATGACAATATGCTCTGATGACTGATTTACTTACATCTGAACAACAAACATTCATGATTCTTCACTTTACAGTTTACATTTAAGCCGATTAGCAGACGTTCTTTGCGGGAACAGGACACATTGCCTGTTGTGGGAGTTGAAACTATGGTAACGCTTTATTTTCTGGGTCCACAATTTCCTAATAATTTCCTAGAAATTAACTATTAATTTCTTGAGACGTTTCCTGGAAAGAACCATGAAATTATGTAGTAGTTACATAGAAAATGTAAGCAGTCCGTTTGGTGGAGTCGATAAGATGCTGTCAATTTCTAAAAGAGTTTCCTGGAAAGAACTGCAACAGTCATTAGTTATTTGTTGAATTCCTTCCTCTAATTTCTAATTTTCTATAGAACTACTACATCATTTCATCGATCTATCTTGGAAACTCCAAAAGAAATTACCAGGTACTACCAACTACTATTGAACTCTTTCTCTATTTTCCCTATAGTTAGTACATAATGTAATGGTTCTTTCCAGGAAACTTCCTAAACAGTCCCTTTCAAGGAAAAAAAAACCTCTCCAAAAATAGACAGTCTTTGTAACAACTAGGCTACCCTAATATCAGCATCTGTGCCAGTTAACATGACAATTAAACCTTCCCTTATTGATTAAGGCTCAGAGTCCCGAGCCTCAGAGTCTAAGCTGAAGGACAATGAAGCTTTGGAAGAAACTTATAAAATCACTTTGATGGATTTGCTTTTATGTAATTATTATCAGATAATAGCAGTGTCCTGATGTATCTGTCTGGTCCTGAGTCATTCTAATAGACTTTACCGATGACAGCAAACAGGTTGTGAATTCACAGTGGCAGGAAAACAACATGTCACCTCAAGGAAAAAAACTGACTTTTACTTAAGTCTCCTTCGCTTTTAAAAGTTTATTTATATGAGCCTTTATGACAAGCATGTCTCAAAGGGCTTTACATACCATATAATATACCATACTACATCACTATATGCCATATACTGTACATCCTATACATATACAGCCTACATATACAGTACATCATATGCCACACTACATCAAACATACTCACGCACATTCATGCCTATGGGCAGTTTAGAGTCTTGAATTCACCTAACTTGCACCTAACTTGAACCCAGGACGTTCTTGATGTACATGTAATCTGTTTCTGAATATACTCTGGGTCAAACTTTCACACTGAGGAGGAAGAAGTGCTGTGCTGAAGAAAATGAATTTAAAACTAGAAAAAAAAAAGGCAGCAGACTAAATAAGATACATAGTATGATCTTGCAAAGTCATAGCTTCAAATCCAACTCTGACCTAGTCACGTCTTCCACTGTTTCCCATCTTTTTCCCAAGACATGGAGAGTGTTTGTATCTAATAAAGGATAACCCCCAGAAAGATACTCATAAATAAATAGCATAACTGCTAACATATGATTTCTATCATTCCCTCTCTAAATATAATGTCATTATATCACATTTTATCTTATGTAAGCCTCTTTGTGGTGATTTAAACCTGGTATAAAAGACCTTTAGCTCCAGAATACTTCAGCAAAATGGGCAGCAGCAAAGATAGCCAGCATGTGGTAACTCAGTGAGTGGCATGGGAAAACTCCTTGACTTCTCTTCTCTCTCCTCCCTTCCTCTTCTCTACCTGTCCTCATCCTCACCTCCTCTCTTCCCTCATCTTCCTCACACCTTTCCTACCCACTCGTCGCATTTACACCTCCTTATCTTCTCCTTTCTTTCCGTTCTCTCCTCCTCTCCTTTCCACGCCGATCCTCTCATCCCTGCCTTGGCCCGGTGATACTGTATTGTTCTTTTTTTGTATATTTCTTTCTCACCCTACATCCCACCTGCTCTACCCCCCCCCCCCCCCCCTTTTCTTCTATGTGGTTGTGATGTTGTTTGACAAAGTGTGTGATTGAAGGGGGAAAGACTCACTTAAAAACAAATTCAACATCACTTCAAGAACATGCATAGAGTTGAAAACACACATGTATACACACACACGCTTCTCACCATTGCCAGCAATTTTAAGCAGCCAACTCCTCCAACTCTGTGTCTGTGATCACTTATTTTGTGTTTCAACATAGCATATAACACAATGCAGCTGTTGTCACTGAGATATCTTCCTGTTTCTGTTGTTAAACGACTGTGCAACTATACAAAAGTGATTTGATCGAGGGTCACAAAATGCAAAACAGCCCAGAATTTACCATTAGCCTTTGTCAGCCAGTTAGCATTTTGTGACCCTCGATCAAAACACTTTTTTTTATAGTGGTGCAGTCGCTAATCATTTATCACATTGACCAAATAATTATATCAATCAAAAATTCAATCAGAAATTCAATGGATATTAGTACATTGTTTTGGTGTCAAGTGATATTAGCTGCAGGTACTAAGCCACAGCTTAGGCTTTAGTGAATTTACAACCCTGGGAAGAGCTTTTTCCTCTTGTTATTTACCTCCCTATGAAGCAGCACTGCTGTTATTTCAAAGATAAGACTTGTGAATTACTGCTGCCAAATAGGGGGAATGGCTGCTTGAATCATCAATTGACTATCCTCTCTCTCTCTCTCTCTGTCTCTCTCTCCCTCGTTCTTTCTTTCTCTCTCTCTTGCTCGCTCTCGCTCTTTCGCCCTCTCGTGGTACAAAATTAGCTTCTGCTCCCTCCCAGGATGGATTTCGATCCAGCCTCTATGCTGGAAACAGCTGCATGATAGTACAATGCCGACAGAGCACAGAGAGACGTGTTGGACTCATTTTAGATGGAGAGGTACATAGATAGATACATACATGCATGCATATTTCATTCATCCCAGAGGGAAATTGTCACAGCAGCAACACACTTGCGACACAATATACATGACAATACACAGTAATAGAATAAACTCAGCGCCTTCCCTCTTAGCGATACTAATCATTAATATATTGGATATATTTGCCCACAATCAAAGTGATCAATTCATCTATTTATTACAAGAAAAATGTAGAATTTTAGCCATTAGTCTGCGCCTCATAGCTTGGAGTGGTAATCAGGTCCGACACTGAACATTTTACATTTTAGGTATTTAAATGATGCTTTTATCCAGAGTAACTTACAATGAGTCCAACAGTATCATCTTCAAATCCTACACCACCAACAAGCAACAAATAGTACAGAGTGTAAGAGTCAAAGCCACGCTACCCTGACAATAAATCTAACAAATATTCCCTAGAATGATCATGTATCATAGAGAAGCGCTAGGCGAGAAATATAAACATGGCATAATGTTCTGTTTTCCTGCGGGAAACACAAATGTTGGGAGGTTAAAACAGAAGATCCGCATATGGGAATTCTCTCAAAATAAACTCACTCCCTTCTTTGTTTTGTATGCAGAGAGCACAGAGTTCCCGGCCCTCTGCTCCACATCAATATTTCATCAAGCTCCCTTTCCAATTCTGCTGCTCAAACAACTTCATCGGCTCCATTCAACAGCACGGGCTTGCTGTAAATGGTTCCCCTGTTGGTTATTGCATAATGGCCAAACGAGAACAAAATGTGTTTAAGCGTAATGTGAGCTAACAAGTGAAGACATTTCTACACAGACAAACATTAGCTGGACTTTATTGAGGCACTCTGTTTTACAAGCAAGTTTAAGCAGCTATGAAAAGAAACAAACCAGACGCAGCAGGAAACCCATTCATAATGAGAGAAACTGCTAATTTGAAAAATAGTCATAAATATTAAAGGTAGGTTGTGATTTCATACAGCAAAAAATACATCTTACATAGTGGATGTATTACTTCAGAATATGTTTAGAGTGTAGAAATGGTTCAAAATATATAAATGAAAGATTAGATTAATGAATGTATTCGCACATGTAGATGACATACATTTGAAATCTATTTTGGACACTGGAGATACATTTTCTTTTACATATTTTGCTGATTAGTGAGCACAGTTTGTGTGAATTCAGTTTGGGTCAAAGGCAAATATGTTTTTTAATATGGATCCTTTGAGAAAAGTTTGAAAACCACTGGTCTAAGATTGCCTCATTAACTGTGTAGCCAAACAAACTTAGGCCTGCTACCCAATCACCATGTTACACAGGGAAACATTTTGAGATAGCGCAGATGAGCAATATTTGCAATATTAACATTTAAATGTGTTATATGTAGCATTTTTAAATATGTGGTAAATCATTACCACATCAATGTTTAGACCTTGTCAGTATAAATCGTTAAGAAAATTGGCAGCCTCTACCAGCCTCTACACTGCATTTTACATTGTGTGCCACCTGGTTGGATTTGAAGGGAAATCTGCTGGATCACTTTACAGCACAAAACAGGAAGAGGGCGCTGTTATTCCCGAGCAAACAGAGCTAAAGTGAAAGAGTTTCTGGCAACGGAAGATGGGGGAAGGAGTGAAAGGCGGATGGAAAAATCACTTCCAACATGTTTATCCTCTTCAGTAAAGCCAAAGACATCAGGGAGGGGGAGGGGGGACAGGAAGGAATGGGGTTTATGGGAAATGTCTAAATTTTGAGAAACACTAGCACCAACAATACCACAGGTGTGAGATAGAGGCTACCAATCCTCTCCACCATGTTCTCATTTATTTATGGTAATTATACCAAGGCATCACGGTTAATTTGACAATGATATAATGATGTTTAAAAATCACACACATCGCACCTTTAAAAGGGTTCATGTGTATTTTCATTCTGTGATGTCAGTAACAACAGATCAAAATAGGCACACAGCTGTTACCGCTGTTATTTTGCACACCTGCATACATGTTGTTATTCATACACTTTTCATTCTTATAATTTTACTATTTGTTGTGTTGTATTTAATACCCCCATTTGCTCTATTCTTATTTATATTCGATTTTTCTTTTTTACTATTAGCATCAACACAATTTCCCCACATGGGTCATGCAAGTTTCATTTTATCTAATCTAATTTAATTTGATCTAATCTTACGTCATCAGCAGTGAATTTCCCATTTGCCATTCTTCATTCCTGTGTTTCGACAGCATTGCTCTTCCTCCTCAAATGTTTTCTGTGTATCATCACCTTAAGAAGCTCGGTAAATGCAAGCCTGGGGCAGTTTTTCTCCAACTAGTCCACTCAGCGTGGCATTTAAGCACATTACATAATGGAGAGGATGGCTTGTGTGCTGGGAAAATTGGCAAACGCACACACACACACACACACACACACACACACACACACACAAACAAACAGAGAGTTGGCTGGGAAAATATGCAAACAGTGTAGCATTTATAATTCATATAAGGCAGAGTGAAACACAACCGCATTGGACAAGCCGTGCTTTCTCTCGCTCTCTCTCTCTCTCTCTCTCTCACTGTTTCATTCTCTCTCGTCCTCTCTCTCTCTCTCTCTCTCTCTCGACAGTTGTAAAATCCAAACTAGGACAAGTTGCATCAGGACAAACACAGTCATCTTTTGTGTCATTTCTCGATAAGGAGAATTCTTGGAGAATGGAGATTGCCTCTGCGATGCGGCGGTGTTCATTTCCTGATTCTGAATTATCCAGCCATTTTTCTGCTGGCAAGAGACAAATAAACATGTTTGTGCAAATAATCTGAGAGCTTGTTTCCTGTTTCGGTGACTTGTTCAGGAAATAGCGGAGTTGTAAAATATGCATGCCAAAGTATGTGAGATAAGATAAGATGAAACATTCATGATCCCCGTGGGGGAATTGGGTTGTTGCAGCAGTAAATACTAATAGGATACAACAAAGAACATAGAATAGAAATAAGAACAGAGCAAATGGTTGGTAGTAAACATAAAGCAACCAACAAATCCAGCAGAAGAACATGTTAAGAGGAAATGTATGAATGAAAGGTATGAAAAAATGAAAAACAGCATGTATGCAGGGTGTGCAAAATAACGTGTGTAGGTATGTATAGAGAGCATGCACACTTATACATGCAAATGCACATGCGTACATGCAATAAAACAAAACACATGCACAAACACACACACACTGAAGTAAATGTAAAAAGTGTCTCATTTAAAATGTACTGAGAGTAAAAGTTACTGAATTAAATTTTTTTTTTTTTAGAAAAGACAACTTTGTTACATTTGATCTTATCCATGCAACGCTAAAATAACTCAATTCTTTTAATTTGAAAATATGGAAATTACAAAATAAAGTGCAAAAACAAACAATCTTTTTTCCGGTATCTCTCTTTTTCCAGCCTGGTTGTTATATACAGTATATTTAGACATTATTAACTAGCCAATTCTCCAACGGACCTTGTGACCTTGTGAATGGATATTTGTGACGCAACTGCAAAGCCTTTATAAAATACAGTAACTTGCTGTCTCTTGTTGGCAGACCTCTGCTATAAATAGAAATGATAACATAATAACATGTGTATAATGTTATTATAACACACGCGCGTGCGCACATACACACACACACACACACACAGATAGTAACATCTTTAAAATGTGACACCATCTGTCAACATTTATTTCATTACAGTTGGCCTGTGAGCTGGGTACATTACTCACTGTGTTATGCTGGGAAACATTATGTGTGTCTCTGTGTGTGTGTGTGTGTGTGTGTGTGTGTGTGTGTGTTTGTACATCTACATCCATCTTGCATTAGTGCTGCAGGATTTTCCAAATATTTCCTCTTGTAAGAAGAGCAGCAGAACCACAGCAATGCAGCAAGCATCTCAAAATTAAGACCTCTAAGACAGTTACATCAAACGCGCACACACACACACACACACACATACACACACGCACATAGAAACTAGGCCAAGCAAGGCAAAACTCCACGAAGCCGAATCTCCTAGAAAAGCCTCATAATTAAATCGTGTTAAAAAAAACTTTAAGTGACATTTTATTTCAGACTCAAATCCATAAAGTGGATTTTTTTTTTAATACCGGCTCAAGGAAAGGAAATTAAGAAAACAGGGTTGAGATGAAAAAACACAAGTGAGCCCTCTGAAGGCTCTTGAAAGGAAAGGTTTCAATTTTTCGTCATGAATTATGCATGTAAGGCTTTGAGCAGCCTTGTTGCTACAAGTAACTGCAAGCTCAACTCAATATCTTCTTTCTATCTCTGCACTTTACACAACACAACACTAATATATCTGTATCTGTATGTACAATGCTTACGTTTAGTTGAAGAGTTTAATTCCACCATGCATTGTAAACCACCTGAAAGTAAAACAAATTATGTATATTTCTGAAGGCAAGCAGATAACTAAGACTCCTCGGCTGACAAAATGATAGCACTTTACGAAAGAGGATTAGGGCCACATATGAAACATTTATTTGAGTTCTGAGATTAAAGTCAGAATTCTGAGAGTAAAGTTAGAACTCTGAAGAATTCTGTCTACTACCTAAACTACTATAAAATACCCCATAAAATGGCAAAAATAAAATGAAAAAAATATTTGTAGTTAATTTGATGATTGTTTTGTATTAAACTATAGTAGTTATGGAAGCAAATTATGAAATTATATCTTACAATTGACCAGTCGAGCCAAAATTGCCATTTTCACCTGTGGTGCCTTTAAGTTAAATGATTCTTATTCTGAGAGAAATATGGAGAAAAGGTCTATTCAAATATTGAAATGCAGCATACGTAAGAAAAGCTTATCTCTCTCTCTCTCTCACACACACACACACACACACACACACACACACACACACACACACACTCATCTCTTGAGTATTTGCTGCCTTGCTGTATGACTTTCATTTAGTTAGCCTGGGAGAAGTCTAATTAGTCCAAATCACAGAGGAGAGCAGCTTTACTAAAAATACCATTAGCAGCAGCAGCACTAGAGCTGACTCAAATGTCACTGCTTGATCACACACACACACACACACACACACACACACACACGCACACACGCCATGAGGCAGCAGGGGAATTAGCAATTACACACAAATATTTCAAGGTATATTGACACAGTTAGGGGCAACTTCTCAGCGACATAAAACCGTTCCATCCAGAATATCAAGTGAAATAGTGGGAGTGTTGAAAGCAGCACACAGCGGAGCAATAGAGATGAAAGAGCTTCAAGTGTAGAAATGTTCAACTTTAACCACCCTCAACAATCTGAATAGCGATGTTGACGCCATACAAGCAGATGCTGCTGAGTGAACGAATAAAGGATTAATCATATCTGAGTGTTATACTGATTTATTCTGTCTAAATCCATGCTGAACTTGAGTAAGCATTCATTTTCACCTACTTGGATTCATTATTGAAATGTTACCGCTGAAAGAAACACTCTATTCCCATGTAGGGAATATTATATATATATATATTCCGGTGCCATTTTTGATTCTTCTCATCGACCGCAATTCTTCATTGATTCCCTTATCGATTCCTACTGTATAACATTTCAGTGGTAAAAGACTACATACAGCTTTAGTGGAGTTAACTTTGTACTATTACTCCAGACAGACATTGCTGTGTAGAGTTACTCCTGTCTCAGAATTACTTTTCAAAACAGCTAAGGAACGTAATTGGAGGTCAACATCACAGAACAAAAACAAAATATTTGCCACTAGCTGTATTTACCACTTTATTGGGTTGTTCAAGGACGTTCTACCCGTAATTACAATACTTCTGCTTGCCACTGTAGCGTGCGGCAAATCTGGGAGATAATGAGGTGAATATTGGACTTTTGGACCCACAGTGCAATCGTTTGGCTTCAGAACACTTGGATTATGCTGCACAAGCTGTGTGAAAGAAACGGTACCTGCCACGGAGCTGCGCTAGCTCGCTAACTCGCTGTATGTTAAATGGACTTACAAACTTCACCAGTTTCCACCCTGGTTTCGACTGACATGAGGGTGAATACGTACGTTACCCACCAGCGTCAAATTAATTTGTTTGCGATTGACAGCACACCAAAAGGGTCAATAAGGTTGTCGCATAGCGACTGGATAAGCATCCGGCTGTTCAAACTGCTTGATGACCGATAAGAGGAATCGACGGTGTGGTCGCTTGTCAATTCCGGTGAATTAGGCAATTTGGAAATGGGACTAAATTGAAACGATACCCATACACAGAAATACTGTTGCTATGAATACACAGCAGCAACCCAGGTCCTTCTTTAAGAAGGTAGCGCAACACACACTCACACACACACACATAAGTTTAGTGTTATGTGCTAGTCATCTATTTCTGTCCTGTTGTTAGGTTGCCATTGAAGCAGACTGAACTGAATTAAATTGAATTTAACAAGAGTAGAAACTATGAACTACTAACTACTACAGCCTTTTAGTATCCACGTATGCGTACACACACACACACACACAATTTATCTTACTATACTTGAGGACCTTCCACTGACTACATTCAAACCTAACTCAAACTAACCTCTTGTTGAAGTGAGGACCGACCAAAATATCCTCACTTTGGAGGATTTACCTCATCTTTCTACATGACATTTGGTGCTCATAAGGATAGAAGTACATTACACACACACACACACACTAGGGCTGTCACAATATCACTATTTTCCCCGACAGTACTGTAAGAGACCAAGCACCATTATTCTACAGAGACCCAAACATAGCCGGGTGTATTTTCCTCTGAATCCTCCAGTCAGCAGTGGAGAGGAGAGGAGAGGAACAGCAGGTTTTAATTTGACACCACGCAGTACAAACTATTACTCTCTCTCTCGCACCTCTCTCTCTCTCTCTCTCTCCCTCCCCCCATCTTTCCCTCCCTCTCTCCAGGAGGCTGTCAGACTAAATATAATATTCACTTCATAAATGAATATGGAACAGCTACTGCTGCTGCAATGCCCAAAATACCCGGGCCACCTGGGGCAGCGCAGGCCTCTGTTCACCATATTCAAAGTGACATCGCTCCTGCCTCCACTCCTGATAGGAAGCAGTGGGAAAGGTGAACGCAGAGACGGACCAGAATCTGTATGTAAAACTGATTTAAAAGAAATACACAGGACTGCATGCGCTGTCACACTGTGTCGTGTTAAATCATGGCTTCTTCTGTTATGGTATGTTATGTGTGTATGTTATGTCATGTCATGTTAGGGTATGTCATTTTGGGTCATGGCATGATGCGGCATGTTATGCAATATCATGCCATGTCACGTTATGGTACAGCATGTTATTAGAGTTTGACCGATATCGACTTTTGAAGGCCAATACCGATATTTTTGAAATCCAAAAAAAAACAAGTATTTAGTGTTTTCCCCAGAAATGTTATCTTGTTAGGGGGGAAAAACCTCTGAAACAGCATTAAGACACTAAAACTCTGCATTATAACCCAGGATATTACTACTACTACTGCTACTGTTTCTACAATTATTATTAAAAATAACATATTCATGCATACTTGTGTGGAATCTAATCAAAATATCTCAGTTCAGGTTAAGGTCTTCCCATAAACAACCAGTGTAATATTGATGAATTCTACAATAAATATGTAATCAATCAAACTGCATCATATCCATCATATCAGAGGTGGATGACACTGACTGGGCCAGATCCCATTTTAATAAAAGACCAATATTGGCCCAGTATATCAATCTAACCCTACATCTTATGTAATATGTCATGTCATGTTACTTTATGTCAAACTGCCAGCCATTTGAATAGAC
This sequence comes from Centroberyx gerrardi, assembly GCF_048128805.1. NCBI lineage: Eukaryota > Metazoa > Chordata > Actinopteri > Beryciformes > Berycidae > Centroberyx > Centroberyx gerrardi. The sequence continues at coordinate 2,407,729 of NC_136016.1, read as the reverse complement.
TCGCAAAAGAGTTCAACCAAGAGTTCAGACAAGTACACATAACCAAGTGCAATTCAAAACCGTTTCAAAGGCTGGACGGACGTGCTGCAGTGCACATGTCCCCTTCAAAACATTCCCCCACAAATTAGCCACTTGGGAAAAGAAAGATTTGCGCAGGCCTCTGGAGGGGCAACAATTGAGGGGGGTCCTAGCTTTGTAGACCTAGGGGTAATAACTACAGGAAACAGGAGCCACTTGGAAAGGCAGAGGAGCTAATCAGATCCCACAGAACAGAAATTTGTCATTTTGCAATCGTAATAATGAATGCAAATTCAACCAATCCCCTCAATATTTGGGAGAACTTGCAATTTTGCAATTTAGCACAATTTGTTCACGTGGTCAAATCAACAGAGCACTTTTAGTCAGTCATCCAATTAAACCAGACATCAATAAACTATGTTTACCTTGGTCTTCTACTACAACCAACAACTCGGCAGTGGAGCTTTGTAGAAGGAGGAATTTAACACGTGCGTTTTTCATTTAACCTGCATTATTCTACTTTCCATTTATCCTCGGCCTTTGGTTTGCCCTGTGGTTCTCAATCATGGTCCTCAGGACCCGGAGTACTGCTGGTTTTCTATCCTACCAGGTAGTTAATTGCATTCACCTGGCATCCAAGGTGTAAATCAGTCCCTGATTACATGGTTAGAATCAAAACCAGCAGGGCTCTGGGTCCTGAGGAGCACAATTGACATGTCTACCTCAAATATAAATGGACACTTTCAATAAAACTACAGTTTTATAATCATGAAATGCATATAATCATGTCATGAAATGCTTACTGTGCTGAAGTTGGATTGAAGGTTTATTTATAAAGACTGAAATCCAAGCACAGTATTGCACTTGTCACTAAATACCTCCAGATAATACTGACACTCACTCTGCAGTAGGGGGCAAGACACACACACACACACACACACACACACACACACACACACAGAATACACTTATACAATGGGGGGTGTATTATAAAAACACTTTTCTAAGCGAGAGGAGGACAGAATGAGAGAATGTGGAAAAAGGGAGGAAGCGAGACAAAAAGGGAGAGAGGGCATGCAAACGTGAGCGAGTAAGAAAAGAGTAAGAAAGAAAGGGGGATGAAAGAGAGAAAATGGAAGAGATAAAGAAGAAAAGGAAGGGGGTAATGTTGACATTCAACCACAGGGTTTGTATAGAGCCTGTTATCCCCCTTTAAGAATTAACCTCCCAGTGACTGCAGCGATTACCTGCTCAAATGAAATGTTATCTGGCTATTTAAAGTCTTCAGTGATATAGGCAGGCTGGAGTTAATGGACTGTATGTGTGTGTGTGTGTGTGTGTGTGTGTGTGTGTGTGTGTGTGTGTGTGTGCATGTAGACATGACCTGGCTAGATCACAAATTACACAGCTATGTCCCAGTTTACAGTACTGGGACAGTTGGCTCGTCTGCTGGGGACTCCACCCACTGTTTATGGGACAGACACTGTCATTAGCCGGCAGAAGCCTATAGGTTAGAGAAGTGGGCTTTTGACTGGAAGGTTGCTGGTTCAAATCCGATATATTCAGCTGGGAAAATGCAGGTGGGAAATGCGAATGAGTAATGCTCTCCCCTCCGTTGTCGGTTCACATCCACTGTCTGACTGGAATGAGAATGTGTTTGGAGAACATAGCCTTAGCCTCGCGTAACCTCCGGCTCAAACGACAGAGGACTGGAGAAATTTAATCACAATAGTTTTGGTTAGAAAAGGGTGGTGATGCTGTGGGCTGTTGTCATAATCCAAACCAGTCAAATTTCTCTAGAGTGCAACATCGCACTGGTGTTTATTGTTGTAGAAACAACAAGGAAGCTGCTACAGTTAGCTAGCTAGCAAAACATTTTGCAAGGCACAAAGAACAATGGCTTACATTGGAGAATTGGTCTGGTGTAATGAGCAGACTTCTGGCAAAACAGAATTAAGTATTGATTGAACATTTTCATACATTTTTATCTGGCTCGTTTAATTGTAGCCTATAAGTGGCATGGAGAGCGTGATTTGCTTCTGTGTATTGACATATTTCCGAATCAAACAGAAAGTTAGCGTGGGAAGCGTCAGTGGAAGGGACTTATGTGAATATCGCGTAAGTGTTGCGTATTCTCTGCCTCTATCGCCCTGTCTGGGAAAAGAGTTTTAGGTGAAGTCCAGCCAAAAACACTCTTTGTTGCATGTTGCTAGCTGAACTGAGCTGCATGCTAGAAAAAAATAGCGAGGGGAGGGGGCAATAATTCCAACGGTTATCAAAATTTCATTGGATGAAATTCAACAGAAATGTGCTGTTTACCGGAAAGAGGCGGTCTGTTAATTTAATATAACATTTCTAGAAATCAACATTTTTGTCATTTTTTGGCCTGTATTGGTGAATAGGTGAACACTAAGTCCAGCAACATCTGCAAAAAGGTAAAAAAAAAAAAAGTTATCTTCATGGTGTCTTTACCTTGAATTTACTCAACAAGGTACCTAGCTTTGTAGCTAAGCTAACGATGCAAACTTGTTCTACCCCAGAACACTAAACTTGTTTCTATCTGAAAAATAAACCAGAGGTGCCGTTTCAGGGGGTTTGTGCGAGAATCTGCTTTCAAACTTGGAGCCAGCCAAGCAGTGCTGCCTTTTATTCTCGTTTGATGATGAGAATTTCTCCAGAACTCTGTCGTTTGAGCTTTAGGATCATGAACGAGTATACGCATGTGCATGTATGTTTAGATGCACACTCTGACAAAGAGGCAGTTGGATGCACACAAACCACATGTATATGCATGTACACATACTTAAAAATATGATTGTTGTTGTTAAATGTATGAACATTTTGTGGAATTCCTGTTTTATTACAGCTAAATTGGGAGAGAGAGTAAGGATAACATGCATGTCTGTGCCAACACATATGTACACATAATACACATAAATGTGCATGTATGTTCATATGCACAGTCTATGACAACGAGGCTGGTTTGGATGCACATAAGCCACATATTTGCATTCACACACGCTTTTTAAACCTTCATTTCATCATTATAATTATTATTTTCTGTCTGATTATGGGAAAAGTAGGAGTTTTAGAGAGTAGGGTGGTGAATAAGATTTAAAGCCGTTACATTCCCACTACATGGTCTGTGCCTCAGGCTGCTGAGCCTCCTGGATGCTTTACACATATGCTAATTCCACTCAAGGGTAAAACACTCTGACATTAAGATGCAGACCGGTCGGAAGAGGAGAGGATGGAGAGATGGAAAGAGGGGATGGAGAAGAGGAGGCAAGGTGAGGGGGAGATGCTAAAACTTAGAATGAAAATAGAAAAGTTTAAATCAACAACAGAGGGAGGGAGGGGAATAACGGATAAAGGGCAAAGGACAGACAGAAGGACAGAGAAAAAGGGAAAGAAAGAAGCATAGATAGAGAGATAGATAGATAGATAGATAGATAGATAGATAGATAGATTAAAAGCAAATCTCCTTCTGGGTTTCTCTTTGAATTGTTAATATGGCAAATGGTAGAGACATATGTGCTGCTAAAACATGCATGACCTTCACTATCTCAGCCCAGATTGTGAATCACAGATCTGCAGGAAAAAACCAGAGAAAATGTAGCACCAAACACAACACAGACAAGTGTTTTTCTTGCACATTCTGGGTCGGTTGAACCCAAAGTTGGGTTTGGTTATTCCAGAGGAACTGACATTCAAAAACTACTGGCTGCTATTTAGGCTCAATAAAAATATTGAATGCTAGAAGGTTAAAACGTTGTAGATTTTGCTGGACTGGGCTGCACAAAGCCTAAAAAAAAGCTTGAGCTGTGAGGAAAAAAGAAAATTTGCAAAAGGCACTGAAGCAGAGAAGAGTGTTACTATATGACGAACTACAGGATGAGCTCAGCATTTTGGCTCTGCAGCTCTATGGGGGGGGAGGGGATGGGGGGGGGGGGGGGGGGACACAGTCACACTTTCCCTTTACATATCAGGCAAGTGACACTAACATGATTGAGAATGACAGTGAATATTAAATACATACAGAGGTACTTATTTGGATATGAATAGACTGCAGTGGGAACTAAAAGGGTGCACCGCTTTCCCATATATATCATGCAACTGCTGAGAGGGAGAACTGACACTTCTGTGTAAGTTTTATGCTAAACGACTCCCATCAGTGCCAAAATGGAATGCCAGTTGCCCTATTTTCCCATGTAATATCATGCAACTGTGAGCATAGCGGAGCTCTGTGCAGCGCTGGCTAATTACATGGCGGCCGCACTGTAAACCAGTCATTATATGTCTTTTTTTTTTTTTTACTGAGTGCTCCCATAATCCATTTTCTAAGTGTATAATAATTAAAAGGGATTATATATGCTTTGGAATGATCATGGCTATACAGTAATTACTACTATAGCAGGTTTGCTCTGATAACGCCGCTGTCGATTGCTATAACAATGTCTGGAACAGAAAGACCGAGCTCAAAGTCAAAAGGACTTAATGTAGGATTTTCTCTAAATATACCACTGTGAAATGAGTCGTCATAATAGTCATCAGTTCCATGTTTCCTGGCTCTTGTTTTTTCACTGCTTTTCTTGCCTGCTGCTTTTGATACAAAACATAACCAGTCTCAGTAAAGAATATAATCTGGGGAACTCCCAGTTTGGACTAAATGAAAATGCAGGGCAAATCACTGCTACTGTTTGTGATAGTGTTGACTGACAGGTTATTGGAGACGGATACCGCTTAGCAGCTCTTTAAGGACACATTCATAGTATCGGCATGTTAAAATCTGAAATAACTATTACATGCATGTGATATAGAAGCATTCAGTAAACTTTTGTTACTTTTTAAGCTACTATATTTTGCAGCCTTTTGTTAAAGCCTCTATTTAGCACCCAGAAGTTGCCAAAAAAGGTTCATTACAGCACTAAAAAAATGTTCCTCTATGATTACAGCCAAAACAAACCTCATAGGAACCATAATTTTTTTTTTTAGAGTGTGGTCTTTTTGCAGGGAATGAAAATATACAGATGTAAGTCAAGGACTAATCAAAGGGCTGATTCACTGAGGTCATTTTCAGGAACTCCATTCTAAAGTCGGACCATCTGGACGGCATGAATAGCCTGTTAAGTACAAACACACACACAAACACACCACCAGTTTCCCATTATAATCACTAACCAACACACAAGCACCACAGCTAGGCAGCTCCCATGGAATGTAGTGTGTTGTAATAAATGTTCCCACTCTTAGCTGAGAACTGTTTTTTGGGACTAAAACACTAACAGACCATCCTAAATAAACCAATTGAGCAACATCAAAAAACTTTTTTTTTTCTTCCCCAAACTGGATATGTAGCGATTTTGAATGAAAAACCTATCTTTTCAATCATATATATAATAAAGAATTACACATTTCACTGACACAACAGCAATATACAGTATTTCTTTTGTCATGCAGCAACTAAAACCCTTAAAAGGATACAGTATTTTTAATACTGAAGCACATATAGCCTTACGCTGTAGGTGTTAATGAACAGTCAACCTTTAACAGCTGCTCTGTAAACTAATTTTTGTGTTTTCTTCCCCTTAAGTTTGATTCCAGAGGGAATATATCTTATCGTCACACAGCATGTTTTATAAAGTAGCGAAATGGCTGAAAGCAGAAACGTGTCACCACACATCACACTGGTGTTTGGAATGCCATTCCTAAAATACTGTTGTGTAATAGATATTATTGTACGCGTACACAAGCCAGGCGTGAGACTGACTTTTTTCAGTGGTGAATTAATTTAAGAAAAGATCAGATGAAACTTTAATGAGCGCCGCAGGGAAAGTGGGTTGATGTAGCAGCGAATTGTAATAGGATAGAGCAAAGAAAAATAGAATATGAATAGGAATACGGCAAATGGAGGAATTACATGGAAGGAGATTAGTGCCAGCAGAGGTTGTATAGGAATTAGGAACTGTATAAATTTGAATTTGTCATGCTCATACTGAATTGTTTTTTCTAACAAATAAAGTCAAAACTTGAATTTGTCAGAATGAAATGGCTTGAATGTGATTATTATTGAATATAACTTTTAACAATAATTTCAAATTCAGTTTTCTCAATTGTCTGTAGCCACTGTGGCCGATTCCAGACACACTCTCTAACATGGTTTCTGGTCTTCTGTAACAAAATTTTCAAGGATTTCCTGACTGAAAGGTAGCTAGTGAAACTGCAGAAACAAGACAAGAGGACAAAATCTTGGTGAAAACTAGTAGCTGCAGCAGTATGCTGTCCAGTGTTGTTGGATTAAATCCTGAGAAACCTGAATTTGAATTGAAAAAACAGAATTTGAAATTTTAGTTAAAAGTTACATTCAATAATAATCACATTGAATTTCAAGTCATTGCATTGCGTTTCAAATATATGCCTTAGAATTTCATTTCTTTTAATTCAACGGTTCAATATGAGCATTACAAATTCAAATTTCAAATACAATCACTGCTGGCACTGATCTCCTTCCATAGAATAAAACATAACACAACTGACCGACTGAACAGTAGAACATGTGAAGTAGTTTACATTTACTTTAGTAGTTGAGGAGATGTATCAATGACAAATAAGGAAAAAATGAACTACAGCATTAGGAGGCCAAGAAAAAATACATGAAAAACAAAACTATGAAATATATGCAGTATAAAATTAGAGACAAGATGAATATAAAAAAAAAATGAGAATATGAAAAGAACATTAACAGGTCTACAGAAGGCCAAACATATGTATAGAAAGTATCTAGGCGTGCAGACGAAGCAGCTTCACCTGCCAAGTTGATCTCTTTGCTGCCAAAGTAGTTTTTAGAATAGAATACACTGCTGAACACAGGCTGGCCACCTGTCAATGTTGCCAGTAAGGCTGACAGATTTACCAGCTACAGCCAAAATTGACCAGAGTTTGGCTTGATGGCTAGTGGTAATTTCAGTCCCTGAATACAAGAAAGATGAATCCTCACTTTAGTCTCTGAGTGTTTCTCTGTGTTAGAGCGAAGGCAAATTAATATGGAAACAGAGTAATCATTGTGTTGTGTTGTAAGCCAAAGCAGATGACTCTCTTTCCCAGAAATATCTAATGATTCATTTTTTCAACATGTTGACAGAGCGGCTCATCCTTCATTTTCTCTATTAGGATTCGACCAATATGGGTTTTTGAAGGCTGATGCTAATGCTGATATTTTTGGATTGAAGCTCCCAATAGACCCTTTTGTTCCGATATTTAGTATCTTCAAATGTAACCATTTTCATGTACAAAATATTGCACGGTTCCAGTTTCCCCCAAACTTGTATTCTTGCCAGGGTGGAAAAGCCTCTAAAACAGTATTTAGACCATCATGGGACACTAAAACTCTCATTGAAACCCATACTAATGAAATTACAACTAGCAAGAAATGTTACTGTTACTACTACTACTACTACTACTATTAATAGTACCAATACTACTACTACCACTGCTTCTACTACTAATACAACTACTACTCCTACTATTAATAGTACCAATACTACTACTACCACTGCTTCTACTACTAATACAACTACTACTCCTACTATTAATAGTACCAATACTACTACTACCACTGCTTCTACTACTAATACAACTACTACTCCTACTATTAATAGTACCAATACTACTACTACCACTGCTTCTAATACTACTACTACTACTACTACTACTACTACTGCTACTAGTACTAATACTACTACTACTACAACTAATAGTACTACTACTACTACTACTACTACTACTGCTGCTGCTGCTGTGACTGTGTGTACTATGACTGTATCGTCCACATGTGCATTTTCTTGTTAGTATCCTGCTCTATGAAATCTCTATCTCACACCCTCTGCAATCACACCACAACACACAGCCTAAGAAATCTATTGCACACACACACACACACACATACACACACACACAAAGAGGAGCAGTTTTCATGGGGTGAAAATAAATGAGGCATTTTTATAGCTGTGTCTGTGGTAAGTACTGTATATTACACACAGAATGAGGCAAGAAAAAAACATGTACCTTCCTACCTTGCTTGCTTCCTTTCTCCCTTCACTCTATCCCTTTCCTCCCTCCTTCCTTCCTTCCATCATTCCCCACATCATTCCTTCTTCCCTTCCTTGCTTCTTTACAAGTCTATTATTTTAACTCACATCAAGCTGCAGGTCTATAATGTCCCTCTGAGGCTGCTGTAGTCTATTACGATTAACAACGTGCAATTAACATACTCAAAATGCTAAAAGGGTTTCATTGTTAACACTATATTATAATTCCAGTTTGGAAGGAAAATGTTACCTGATGTTGCTCAATATTTCAAAAAGAAAACTGATAATTGCCTGTACTTTTTGCTACAAAATATTTTGTAAACATTGCATAATCTCATGTAGGAATGAAAGTGGATAAGAGAGAAAGATGTCCCATCACATAGAGGGTTTCTATAATGATGATGTTCCTCATTGGTATGCACTGATGATCAGAGTGTAATCACAGACACCATATTCCTGACACACACACACACACACACACAGACGCACACACTCTGCAGGCCCCACCATAATCACAGGCACAGTATTCATGTCACACGCTTAACACAACAGCTAAAATCTAATTTATTGAATTTGTAAAGCACTCATTTGTAAAGCAGGTTATGATAACTGAAGTAGTTGTGTTGATGGCTATGTTACTTTGACATATCCTAGACTGGCATGTAGATACTCTCCCAAGGCCGCTGCTATTACAAGGCTGAGTCGCATCTTGAGGTGGTAAACAACTCAATGGGATGACTGTCAAAGATAGTATTTCTATTGATGGGTGCTATGATTTTCCTCTGTTCTTCAAAAAAAAAAAAAAAAAAAAGACAAAAAAGATCTATCCCAGAAGGCTAGACTGTAGTTTTCGTGACTTTGTTCTCAAATCTGCTCTGGCTCAGGATAGGAATAATCAAACCCTAACCTTAACCCAATAAATGTGGTTTAAAAGTTGAATTGAATTAGGTAAAGCTGCAATAAGCGAAAATCTTTGACCACTAGAGGGTGACAGAAACCGCAACACATTTGTAAATAAAGCACAGCAAAGCCACAGCACTACGGAAGCCTACTGAGGACAAACCTAGCAAAGCACTGTGCATGAAGACTAAGACAGCTCCTCTAATTCAAATGAGGTAAACCTGCTGAGTTCACTGATGATACATTCACTGGAGTTAGTGTGAAACTGCCTGGGAAAAAGGCTGCAGGAACATTAAATTTAACCATTGAAACAAAACCTAATTTTAACAATACCTTCATTAAACATGTTTGATCGTATATACAAATTGAGGAAAATTTGAATTCCTATAACATGGGACCTTCAAATATAGAGGATCGAGTCTGTTTTCATTTTGTCAACCAAGGAAGTCTGGAAAATTACCTATACTCCTTTTAAAAAACTATTTCAGTTTTATCAGTAATTGTAAGAGTAGGTGCTCCTTTCTTTTCAAATGATGGATTCTCACTTTGGAATGAAACTCCTCAGTCCTGCTTCGAGCTCTGGTTTCCTTTTTCTTACTTTTTCAAAGAAACTTGTTTTGATAGTTCTGACATTGTTGCCTTGACCTTGTTTGATGCGCAGACCTTGAAGCGTCCCCAAAGCCAGAGCTCAAAGAGACGAAAACAGAGCAACCACAGGGAGGCTAATGTTAAAAAAATCTGTTCAATTACTTGGAGAAAGCACACAGGGCACAATCTTTTTGCCAATTTATTCTGCACCTTTGAAATCCATTGTTTTTACTTGCTGTGGAGCTGTCAAGTGACCGCCATGCCGCAGAATTCTGCCTATTTTAAATCAATCAAACAAATCATATAAAGTAATAAATAAAATTAGTGTGGCTCCCAGGAAGACTTGTGGTCGCTATTAAAGAATTAAGAATTTCAAACAATAAGGCACAATTGAAAACTTTTATTTTGTAAACTTTGCCAACAGTGCCAGCCTGTATTATAGCTGAATATTTTGTTGTGTTGTATTGCATTGTATTTTATTTTAATAGTCCTTAGCTGATTGTTTTATTTTATTTTGTAGCACTTTGTATTGTTGTTATTGTTATTCTTCTACTCATCATTATTATTATTATTTAAAAATGATTACTAGTTTCCCAAACTGTCACTGTGCCAACTCCATAATCAGCAATGCAAATACAATTATACTACTGATGATATATAACTTATATACTACTGATATTTCTTTGAAGCTGAGATTGGACTGTATTAGGTTGGCATAGAGCCACTATACAAAGAAACGTAACCACTATACAATAAAGTAGAATTGCCATAAAGGAATCCTATTTCACTTCCTGGAATAGCTCCCAACATGGACAGGAAGTGAGTCAGCATTTAGAGGAAATAGCGATTTTGTTATTAATGCTGTTACATCAAAGTGCGACACACTGTTGAATAATTCACATTCAACTCCTCTTTACCCCTGACAAACTGTCCTCTCCACAGTCTGCCTACCTCAGTGTGTGTGTGTGTGTGTGTGTGTGTGTGTGTGTGTGCATGTGTACATGCACATATTCATTGTCCCCTCAGTCTCCAATGACATTATAAAACTAAAAGCTGAAGCAGCGTTCTGATAAACCTTAGCCCTCTCTCTCTTCACTACAGGGCAAACTACTGTAAATCTGTTCTGTCCCACAACCAAAAGGTCACAGGTTCGATCCTTGCGACAACCAGTGAGCCTCATGCAAGGACTGTGTATGCGAACTAGTTATGGGACGATATATCGAAATTCAATCTATCGCAATACAAAAATGTGACAATATGTATTGTGGGGCTCAGAAACATACAAACAACAAACATAAGTCTGCACAGTCAGACTTTGTTGTTGCTGAACTTTTATGTATTACATCGTATCGTGGTTGTATTGAATTGTGAACCCCATATTGCGTATCAAATTGTGAGAGAACTATATCGTCCCATCCCTGATACGCACTGATTTGATCTTCAAATGTTGTTACGTACAAGTTAAGCAACTTTTTGGCAGACATCAATATTTTCTTATTTTGCGTTTTTGCGTACGAACAAAATGTATCTTATTTCAGTATTCAAAAATGTTGTTGTGCTTTGTGCCAGGGTTTAAGTAGGCAAATAGTTTTTAAAAAGCTATTTACATGTGAAAACAAATATTTGTTTTAGTTTCAGATAAGACACCAAACGCTGTCATATTGATGTTTACTAGGGTTCAATGGATGTGGGTTTTTGAAGGTCAAAACCAATACTGATATTTTTCATTAAAGCTACTATTAAAGCTAATATTTTGCGCCTTTAAAATCTTTGATTACTTTCTAGTGAAAACGATCAAAAAAATTACAGGTACTCATTGTTTCCCCCAGAATTCTATTCTTGTCTCTGAAACAGCATTTAGACCATCATGGGACACCATGGGACTCTCCACTGAAACACAGACTAATTAAATTCTTTTAGCAGTTCTTTAAGGCATGGTGACCCACCCACCTGCTTAATAGTAGAGAAACTCTGGGATACATTAGGCCCTTCAATTAAGAATGAATTTACAAAAAACATTATTGACAAATGAAACGAATAAATGTAAGCCTAATATTTCCCATATGGCAGACTATACAGCAAGTTGTGTGCTGGTCTTGTATGCAGGGCTCGAGCTTGAGGACCTCCCGTCGTCCCGGGGCCGATAAAAATAGGATCGGGGAGGATGTAAATTAATTTTGGGACGAATTTGGGACGAGAGTTAAAAAAAAAAACCTGCTAACGTTACAATGAACGGCGATGAAAATGAAACTGACTGCACGTTTTGTGTAGCACACACAGTTCTTATTAAACCTCCTTGACAACTTACACACACACGCGCACACAAACGTTACAAAGTAACGTTATCTAGACCCGCGAAATCCTGACAGATGCCTGTCACCACCGGTATTGACTGTCAGAGTGATACACAATGGCAATGGCGTCCCGTAGTGGGATACTGCAATTTTTTAGCGTTACAGCAAGACATCAAACTTTAGGAAAACGCACAGCAGAGCCAGACCCTGAACCGCCAGCCTCTGACCTCACGACAGCCGCAGCTGCAACGGGGAATTCAACACAAGTGAATGAGGTAAGCTTGCTAGTATTAATGTAATATAATGTAACGGACATATGACAAAGCTAAACTCATGAAGCTAACTAGCAACTTAATAGAACAAGCAACTTACGATACGAGAAAAACGGCTGAGGCTGAGGGATACTTTTTGTAATTTGGCGACTTTTTGAAATGTTTAATAATGACGGGGAAAATGAAGCGGATAAAGACAGGATTTCGCCCGGTCGACGCCCCTTTGTCGACCGGGCCAATCCTGTCTTTATCCGCTTCATTTGTCCTGTGGAGGGAGTGGCGGGAGTTTGACAGGCAAGCTGGTAGCCACTGAGGCGGTGAGGAAGAGCTCTGAGGGGAGGAGACTCCTTTTGATTACCGACATCCTAGACCAGGCCCACAGACAGAGAGAGTATGAAGTGCCAGTGATCCATATGATTACTTTTTATCGATGATTACACCCAACGTAATCGATCATATGGTAAACGAAACGACGAACTCGCCTTCAGTAAGCTGGCCTCTACTGGAGGCCTCAGCATAAAGTTGAGCAGTGGTACTGTGGAAAACCCAGCAGACAGCTCCACTGCACTCAGACTGCCTTTGCCCTCTTTGTCAAACAGCTGGAACATAGACCTATCTGTGTATAAATAATGAACCAATAAAATGACTTAAAATTAAAAAAAAAACAAAAACAATGTTTTGAATAAATTATAAATTTATGAACAAAAATAAACAAACCACTTTTCTACTGATTAAGTTAAATTGATGCAGCATGTATTTTCTGTAAATCCATGTGAGTATACTGTAGGTTATACACTGTATAGTAAAACTTTTACTTTTCTATTTGCAGATTGCCTCAAATGCCTCAAGCTCGAGCAAATATGAGGCAAAAAGAAAACGCAAATGGTTGCCGGAGTGGAAGAAAACCTTCCCATTTGCTGAATTTGATGCAGAGATGGGCGTGATGTTCTGCAAAAGCTGTCGTGCTTTTCCCAGTCTTGCAAAAGGGAACAACCTTTTCGTTGGTGTGGACGGTGGCAAAATCCGAATAAAAACACTTCAAGAACACAGCAGAACAACATCTCATTCTGACTGTGAAGGCGCTCAGGCTGCGAAAGAAAACCCAAGCAGAACACCCATGGCTTGTGTGCTACAAAAGATGTCAGAGAATGTCAGAGAAAAGATGACAAAGCTATTTAATATAGCTTACTTTGTGGCAAGAGAAGAAGCACCCTTCACCATGTTTCCAAACCTAGTTGACTTGCATCTAAAAAATGGTCTGGACCTTGGTAACACTTACAAGACCGACAACGCCTGTCGCACCTTTGTCCAGGCCATAGGTCAATCTATGAAGGATGACCTGGTGGAGAAACTAAAAAACACACGCTTCTTCTCTGTCATGTCCGATTCCAGTATCGACCGCTCCGTGAAAGACCAGGAGATGGTCTACATGACATATGTGGAAGATGGCAAACCCGTCAATCATTTTGTGGACATTGTTTCATTGGAGCATGCCCACAGCCAAGGCATCCTTGACGCCATACTTGTTGGTTTGAGGAATGTGGGCCTGACGGAGCAAGACTTGAAATCCCGGATGGTTGGCTTCGGCTGTGATGGTGCATCTGTGATGATGGGAGTTCACAATGGAGTGGCAGCCAAGCTGAAACAACTGTGTCCCTCACTTGTACCAATCTGGTGTGTGGCTCACAGACTGGAGCTGTCAGCGCTTGATAGCATCAAATCAGTGCCTCTGCTGGCTGAACTGAAGGAGACACTGAATGGTGTTTACAAGCACTACTCCCACTCTGCAAAGGCTTCCCGTGAACTCCATGCACTGGGAAAAGCCATGGGCATAGATGTAGTCAAACCAGGCAACATCGATGGGACAAGATGGCTTCCACATATGTCCAGGGCCCTTGAAGGTTTGGTGAAGAACTTCAAAGTTACCCTGGTTCACTTTGAGAACCATGCTAGTGATCCAAACGACAGGGAGGCCAGTGCAGTAATGAAAGGGAGAGCACGTTCCATTCATCGGTCCCTGACACAGTACAAGATGGTGATGTTCATTCACTTGTTGTTGGACATTCTTCAGGAGCTGAAGCAGCTCAGCCTGCTGTTTCAGAGGGATGGACTGACCTTGCAGATGGTTTCTGATGGACTACAAACGACAACACTGTCACTTGTAGCCATGCAGGTCAGTAACATTTATTTTGTTTAATTGTTGAACATTATTATTTTCTATGTGAATTGCTAAAACTGGTATTTATATAAGCCCTAAATATGAAAAACTGTAAATATATTTTGTAACTTGTACAAGTATATTGTGGTGTGATTGTATAATAAGAAATATTTTAAATGTGAATAATGTAAGCCTATTCAATATGGAAGGTTACACATTTTCAATGTCATAGTAAATATTCCATATTTCATATATTATACATATTTCAAATATTTATTATTATAATCACAATATAACATACTTTAAAAGTTTTTCATTTTTATGGATTACAATGAGTAAAATGTTCTTTCTTTCCTTTTATTACAAACCTAGACAGACCCAGGCCCAAGGCTCCAGAAGGTACTGGATGAGATTGGACCTGGAAACACCTGGTGGCAGAATGTCCAGCTCAACAGGAGTGAAATGGACAATTCCACCTTCAACTCACTGAAGCTCCGCCTCATCAACGACTTGTGTAGGTTTCTGTCAGCACGCTTTGGGAATCTGGAAACGGGAATTCTGAAGGCAACCTCCACCCTCTTTGATCTGTCTAACTGGCCAGAAGACACAGCTGAACTGGCAACATTTGGCAATGCTGAGCTCATCGAACTCATGGAGCATTTCCAATCCATCCTTGCAGCATGTGGGGACTTTACCTCTGTAGCGGCAGCTAAGAGAGAGTGGCTTGACCTGAAAGTCCTCGTTCAGCGTCACTACAGGCACCTTGAACCCCAGGTGCTGTGGCAGCGGCTACTTCAGGGTGCTGTTGGAAGGGAAGACCAGTTTGAGCACATGAAGGTCATAGTGGAGATCACACAAGTGTTCCCCATGAGTTCATCTTGCTGCGAGCGTGGATTCTCCAGCATGAAGAGAATTAAGTCAGACTGGAGGTCTTGCTTGTCAAACGAGATGCTTAGCTTCCTCCTGCACATCTCAGTTCATGGCCCTCCTGCACAGCAATTCAATGCAGAGAAAGCAGTCACCAAGTGGTGGAGTAGTGGCTGCAGGACCAGAAGACCCCAGTTCCAAGACTAATTAGGCCTGGACCCGCCCCGTTGCTGGCTCGGCAGCAGCTTGTCAAGCTCCATTAAAAAGTTTTATCAGGATCTATTATATGTATTATAATTACCACAGTTAAAAGTTTTCTGCTCTTTGAAAGCAGTTTTTATTCCATCTGTTTTCTTTGCTTTGCAAGAGTCCTTTGTTTGTGGTGTGACTGATTTATCTCTAGTCTGTAATCTAATCTTTTCAGATTAATTTAAATAAAAAGGTTGATGATTGATCATCTAATCATTTGCATGATGTTTTATTTATGTTAAAGGTCACTTTGAATGATTTTAACTAATGATAATGTAGAAAAACAAAGATTTTAAATTCGGGACGGCCCACATTCATTTCGGGACGGCTTAGATTGTATTTCGGGACGGTTCCGGGAGGATGGGGAAAAAAGTTAGTTAAGAGCCCTGCTTGTATGGTGGCTAATGGCAATGATGTTTCAGCCGGTTGCATGGAATTCACCATGGTCTCTGTGCGATCCAAAAGGGGATGGCAGCGGTTTTCCATTTCAAAATAGAGGAATAATATTATTACAGTGATCTTAGGTTAATTAGGCGCATTCTGAGGGAGTCATTTTTCATATGGCAGGTTCGAAGCTCAAAGCTGGCGAAAGCTTGACGGAATGGAAACCAGATGAGAAAGATGACAGTCCACAAAAAAATTTGGTTATTTCTCCATTGCAGTTTAGATTCTACAAATGAGTGAGTGGGTGGGACTTCACTGCCTTGCTTGAAGACACTTCAACAGGCTGCTGATGGACTCGAGACAGACTCGAGTCACAATTTGAATTGCTTGAGACTTGACTTGATGCATGTAGAGAAGACTTGAGACTTGACTTGACTTGTACTTTGATGACTTGAAAAGGTTTCTAAAGTCTTGACTTGAGATCTTGTGTTTGTGTAAATGACTTTGATTGAAAGTGATGAGATTTGTTCCAGCAGACAACTGAATTTAAATTCTGCTTTCTGAATTTGTATGGAATGATTGAATTTATTGAAGTTGAAACTGATTATAGAAATCAAACTCATGATGCTCTTACCAAGTTTTTATCCTATTAAAACCATATTGCATTGAAAAGTCCTAGATATTTAGTTTTCTTTAAGACATTAAATTGATACTGGACTCTTTATTTGTTCTGACTTGACTTGGTAATCTACATTTAGACTTGGTACTTGACTTGAGACTTGTGCCTCAAGACTAGAGACTGACTTGGGACTCGAGCAAAGTTGACTCGGTCACACCTCTGCTGCAACCCCATAAATAGCTTGCATCTCCTTTCTCCTTCCTTTCTTTCTTCCTTGTATCCCTTTTTTTCCCGCAAAACCGCCCTGCCTTGTTTCAGCGCTGCCAGACGGCTGTAAAACAACTGTACTTCGCCTTGCCAACAAGGAAAAAAAAAAAGAAGGAAAGCCATTCTGGGGCTAAATGTAGCAGCTAGTCTAAAAACACAGCAGATTTTACGCCAACTAACCGTCATCCCGAGCGTGAAAAGCAAGAATATTCCTTTCTCCGTTCCTCCCTCCCTCCGTTTCTTCTTCACTCCTTCCCGCCCTCCTTCCTCCCTCTTAGATTTTCTCATCTCTCCCTGATGGATTTCAGAACCCCCCCCACCCCCCTCCACCCCCCGCCAAAATTGAATTTGTTCGCTTTGTAATAAATCCAGCGTGTAGCTCAGTCTTACATGAGCAATGACTTCATGCTCTGAGCTCAGGGTTAACTCTCTATATATAATAAATTCCACCCTTCTCTGTAACTTCAGCAACCTTTACTGCCTTTTAGTACACTAGGATTGTGTTTCCCTGGCTGCCAAATATATTCCCTTTAAAATCTCCTTGAAGGGAGAAGTTAAAGAAACCATCAAGCGGTGTGTTTGTGTGTGTGTGTGTGTGCACGCTCACATCTGTCAGTCTCGGTTACAACTCATTCTGACAGCAGAACAGTGCAAATACATTTTCCCAAATACGCCGCGGCTGCTTGTGAGATCATTTTGCACCATTTGAACTACATTTCCACTCACAAAACACTCAACAGTGCTTCTCCTATTTATCTTGGATGAATATTCGGAATTGAAGAGCAGTCTGGAAGTGAATGCAAGAGCAGCTGTGCACAAGATAGTCGCAGCCCCAGCTTTCCGTGGAAAAAAAAAAGAGAAATCATACTCTGCGAGTCAAAAAATCTGCAGTTACAAAGACGTTTTCTGCAATATTCCACAGCCTTTAAAACACGGTAAAATGTAAATTTTCATGAAATGTAGACATAATATTTTCAGTTACAGCTGTTAATACTTTAAGTTATGATCGTAAATTATGTACAATTTTGCTCTATGCAAATACACATACACACACAGTCACACACACACACACACACAAAACAGAGAATGAGAACTGATGTGATTAGATGTGCCATACAGTGGATGTCAGGTCTAATAAGAAATAATATGGCAGATAATAACCATTCATTCACCCCAAGGCTCTACTAGAGTGGACTACACACACACACACACACACACACACACACACGCGCACACACACACACACACACACACACACATAAGACAGTGACAATGCTCTTCTTAGAGTGACACTTCAAAAAAACTGTTACACTGTATGTGACCATATGAGATTTGTATTTTGACTTAGGTTTGATGTGTTATGTTCGACTGCTACTGTTATTTTGCACGCCCTCATAATGCTATAACTCTATTTTTCAGCTTTTCATTCATACATTTCCACTCAATATATTTGTGAAACGTTGGAATTGTTGACTATGGCTACGTTCAGACTGCAGGCAGAAGTGGCCCAAAAAGTTTTTTTGCTCATATGTGACTCAGATCTGTTTTATTTATAACAGTGTGAACAGCACAAATCACATGGAATCTGATCTTTTCAATTCTGATCTGGGCCACTTTCATATGTGGTCCTACATCAGATGCAGGTCTGATTTTTTGCAATGCGACCTCAGTCTGAACAGTCATATCAGAACTCATGTGACTTTTACGTCACTCTAGATCGACATTCGTCACAATTCTGCGCGGGAGTCACTCGGTGAATACAAACATGGAAGACAGCTGCGATGGAGGTAGTCAGTGGAGGGACAGTGAGGTGTTAGACCTCATAAGTATTTGGGGTGAAATTTTGGATGAAATCTGTTTCAGTGAAGCCATTCACGTCACGATCCCACCACTCCTGGCTCTGACTCCGCATCCACACACACCTCCGTACAGAAGTAGCAGCCATTGCGCCACAAAAAGCCATAATTAAAAATTTGGCTCTCTTTCTCCTCATCCTCGTCCTCGTTGTCATCTGCTCACGAATTCGCTGGCTTCCACTGCACATCAACTTATAAATGAAACCGTAAACGCTGACTTCAGTGGCCTCCATGTTCACTTCCGTACGACAGCGTGCTGCGTGTGACGTCTTTGTTATTGTTCTTTTGTGCATGCGGGTCAGTTCAGGACCGTGACCAGTTCACACTGGAATCTGATATTGGCCACATTTAAAAAATAATGTGAACAGCCAAACAAAAAAATCGGATCTGAGCAATAAATCCGAATTGAGCACTAAGACTTGCAGTGTGAATGTAGCCTATGTTACGTTAAATGCTGCCCATTTGCTCTTTTCCTATTCCTATTCTGATTTTTCTTCGCTGTATATCATTATTATGCTGCTGCAAACCCTGTTTTCCCATCAGAATCATTCAAGTTTCAGCTTATCTAATAACACATTTTAATTTCAGCAAAAGAAACTCTACCTCTGCTACAAACACTGAGTGATCTGCTTCATGCTTTTATTTAGTTAATTTGACGAGCTTTCAAACTTGATTTCCCACAAACTCCACAGCAGACGGATACATTATGCATCAAAAGCAGCAGTGAATAATTAAATGCGCCAATAGTAAGCCACTCACAGGGGGCCAAAGGATGTAGTGCCAAAGGTTGTTAGCATGATTAATTTAACAATGTGTGTAGAGGAAATCCTACATGTGTTACCTCTAAGTGTCTCTTAAAATATGAGTAGAGACACAAAATATTAATCAACATCATTATTCCAATAACTCTTTGAATAATCAGTTCTGAATATGTGAATTTTTGACTGTTGCCCATGAGAACCATATTGATTTTGACTTGGCTGTTTTGGCAGAGTTTAAATTTAAGGTTAAGACTGAATAAAAACTCAGTTCTGGTTCAGTCAAGTGTCATCCACCTCTGATATGATGGATATGATGCAGTTTGATTGATTACATATTTACTGTAGAATTGATCAATACTACACTGGTTGTCTATGGAAAGCCCTGAACTGATTCTAATGAGACATTTTGATCTCTCACATGAATGTTTCATTATTATTATTTTCAGGCTATTCCATTCGGCCAAGAATAAAATTCTGGGAGAAACACTGAATACGTAATTCTTTGGCATGAAAATAGTCAAATTTAAAGATATTGAATATCTCCGGCTTCAGTCCAAAGGTACTGGTATCAGTGTAAAGCCATACTGACAAAATCCCAGTTAAATTATCAAATTGACTGTTTTGTGTTTGTGTGTATCTGCATGTGTGCATGTTTGCATGTGCGTCTGTGTGCTGCGTCTCCCAGCATCTGTCGCGTGTTGTCTCGCACTCACCGAACTCGTCACACACGCTCTCGTTGTGCAGGAGGGTGGGGTGCTCGAACGTGTCCCGGCAGTACAGGACGTGCGTGTTGTCGGACAGCGCCGTGATGCCCCCCAGCGCCAAAACCACCTGGTCGGTCAGGAGGGACGGCGGTCGCTCGCGTAGCCGGGCCAGGACCGACCGGTATCGGCAGTACTGGGGGTAGGACAGCACCAGCACTCGCTTCTGGGCCGAGTCCTCACCTAGAGAGAGAGAGAGATAGATAGACAGGGGGAGGTTGTTAGGAAAACACTGATGGAGTCAAATCTGAAGATGGATGGTTTCCTGAATCCTTTTTAGTGCTGCATTACTCAATTTACAGTCATTCATGTTGACAGACTCTCAAAAACAGCTTATTCAGAATAGCTTAACAGATTAAAACAGCTTAATCAGAATAGGTTAACAGATAAGAACAGTGTATTCAGATTAGGTTAACAGATAAACACAAGAGGCATTTGAGCAGCCTAATGCTAATTAGTCAATTAATTATGCTAATTAATGCATTAGTTAGCAAGTATTTCTATGTCAACACACTTGTCTTCACATAAAACATGGGTGCTACTAATATGAACTCTGTATCTCAAAACATTAAGGAGTTATAGAAGTTTCAAGAAAATCAGTGTTTCCTCATTAAAACGCAAATTTCTGCAGCAAGATGCTCCAAAATCTAATCAGATCATCTTCTCTATAGGAGGAACCTGTGGTGTCAGGATGAAGTTTCTATCATGCATTGTCCTTGAGATATTGTGTTCACAGGAATGTGTCTACACACTGACACCACCATGACAAGATAATGTCCTGCATACCATGCACCATGGTGGAGAGACGTAACAACTCATTTAGAATATGTTAACAAAAAAATACCTTATTCAGTATAGGTTAAGGTTAGGGTTAATAGCAGTATATATGTATGTGCTCTGCCTCACACAAATAGCAGCATTTCAGCAGTTTCACATCAGGACACATTGCACCTCCTGCTGGAAAAAGCATTTTACCATCAATAAATCATTACCACATTAATTTTGCAACATTACTATAATTACCGTAAACAAATAAGATCATCACTAAGAAGATTGTCAGCCTCTACCGGCTTCTGCACTGCATTTTCTACTGCATTTGTATTTATTGTGAGCCACTGGGTCAGATTTGGAGGGAAATCTGCTGGATTGCTTTACGGCACAAATCAGGAAGAGGGCAATGGCAACATCCTCTTTGCGAGGAACTGTGGTTTTAATTTTGAAAAACACTCATACCATACCTGCCAACATTAGGCTGTGAAAAAGAGGGAGATTGAGAGGGGGGTACTGGTATATTGTACATTATTGTACAATATACTTGCATTTGTGACCTCTCACAGAGATTAATAGCCTATGTAATCCAATCTAGAAATAACAGAATGAAATGTAAAAAAAAGCACTTAAAATATCAAATAGGACCCTACCAAAGTAGTTTGTTTGTTTACCATGGTAGTTTCCATTTCCATTTTCCAGTAACTAAGAAAAAATCTGTTTCTATACCAGATAAGCAAGGATTCAGTCAGTGTCGATATTTCTAGATTATGTCACTTGGTTTATACAAAATAGCTAGTAAATAGCTAGTACATCTACAAGTTTGCTGATGTGGCTAGCGGTTAGAAAGGGGAAGGTCTCGCACCAAGTGGACTGAAATTTGGAAGCGTATTTCTTCTTCTTGGGACCTCTTTGTTTCATCCATTTTCAGCGGCAAACTGAGTGGAGCGGAGGGCTTGAGCGAGCGCAGTGACGAGTGACGCACGTCAGGCAGGGTCGTTTGCGCATGCTCACCTCTGCCTCTGGGTTGGGTTGCCAGGTACCACGACACATATCCCACACAGAAACTGAGAAACACCCATTTGATTTGTATCACTATGAAATCGGGAGATTAACGGGAGAAATTACCAATCGGGAGCACAGCGGGAGAAAGGGTTAAAAATAGGGAGACTCCCGCGAAAATCGGGAGTGTTGGCAGGTATGCTCATACTAATATTAGTGGTGTGAGACAGAGGCTGCCGATCGTCTTCACCATCGTCTCATTTGTTTACAGTAATTATACGAAGGTATCACAATTAATTTTACAATATTATATCAATGTTAAAAATGCTATGTTGACTTCAGTATCGCACTAAAGCATCATTATTGTATTGATATCATGATTGATATAGTATTGATACCTAGCTTAGATTGCGGATCTGCTCTTAAGTCTTGAATTCATCCTGGACCGACTGTATTACTGTAAAAATTCTCATGACATTGACTGTTTGTGGTGTGCGTTTTCTATCAGCTACACACTTACCAAAAAAAGTATTCTTCTCCTTGACTTTTGTCTTTATACAACATGATACTGTATTCACAATGTAATGACCATAATGTGCTTAGAATTCCTTATGAACAGCAAGTAAAATGACGCCAAGGATACTTTATTACTCCGAACCCCTGCTTGTGTTTAGTGTAACTTGGAAACTCTTAGGACATACAGAATAAAATTGACTGGGCAGGAGGCCAAAGAAATAGGAGGATAGGTTACACCAGACACACACACACACACACACACACACACACAGATTCCCTCTGACATGGCCAAGTGGTATCATCGTCCTCCTGGCACAGAACAGGCAGAATGACGGTGAGATGAGGCCAAAGCTCTGTGCCAAACAACCTGCTGTGTCCAAATGCTCTGGCCCAGTAACTCTCTCAATCACACACACACACACACACACACACACACACACACAGTCTCTCTGACTCTCACATATACACTCTGCCCCTCTTTCTCTCTCACTCCCTCTCTCTCAAACGCACACACACACATGCACACACACCCACACACACATACACACACAATAGGTTGCCAGAGTGTATGAGGCCGCTGCCAGGAACCCATAAAACATGATCCACTTGACATAGAGAGCTCACATTTGTCACTGCGCTCTGTGAGTGTGTGTGTGAATGAAAAAGAGAGAGAAAATGTGTGTCAAAGAGTAAATGTGTGTAATAGTGTCTGACAGGATAAACGCTGCGACAAAGCTAACAGACAATAGCTATTAACTACAGCTATAGCAATAGCTATTATTTATAAGTATGTAATGACAAGGCAGTCATTCACAGATTGGTTTTAAGCATTAAAGCTGAAAAAAGCCAAGAGTGTCAGTGGGTGTGGAAAAAGTTGCAAATTTGGAGTAATTACATGGTCCTGTGTAGTTCAATGGGATGAATGCATTGTGATTTAAGGCTGCCAAGTCCCCCCCTCCCCCCACCTCTTCACTCATGCACACACACACAAAGATACACTAAGAGAGATCCGTGCACAAAAACAGTCAACAGCTTGGCACATAAATGAAAATGATTTCATGTCCCCCGGAATCATCTTGCGACGCCCCAAATCATATAGAAATATGTGGGTGATGTATTGACTTTTTTCGACTTACATTGTGTTGTGTGGGTGTCTCTGCATGGAAAGCATTTCCAAGAGAGGAATAGTGCATTCACATGCTAACAGATATACATCGGAAAAACTAATTTCGTACTCCCTAATTTGTTTAGAGCAAGAATCAGCCAAATCCGCATCATGACAAATTAAAATTTAAGAGTGAAACAGCAGTGAGTGAGCGCCTCATCTCTTAACCACCTCCACACAACCATGCACTATGAAGACATGTAGTTTCAGGGTATTTCAGGGTAATGAAGTCCTCAGTTGCCTCTTACTGCCATTTAAGGCAGCCAAAGTGTGAAGCTGCCTAGCGCAGCTTTAAGATTTCTGCTTGTTTATATCCTGGATTGGATGTCTTTCTCCTGCTCTCTCTGTCACACTAGCTTAAAGTAATAATTGTTTTCATGTACAGATTTTCACTGACCGTTCCTGCTCTTGGCTCATGTTTCTGCTCTATCAAAACATAATCAGCTGCATTTCAGTTTCTTTCTCCTCTTAATAACTCAATCTCCGCGGGACAAGCACACTGTATGGATAAGCTCGATCACATCGACAGGGCAGAACCTGCTATCAGATGCAACGTAAAGTTTAGCAATCTAGGCGATCAACGCAAAGCAGGCATTGAGATCACTACTTACTGAGAAGGGGCATGGGGGTAGAAAGAGACAGAGAGAGAGAGGGTGAGACCATGGGTGTCAATTGCCAAGGTGTGACACTTGCCATATCTTAGCCTAAGGGAGTCAAAATTTGATATTTTTGTCCCCTACGCAATGAAATCATGATATCTCAGTTGATATCTGACACCACTGGTCTGATTTTGACAAAATGTGGAAAGATGATGCATCTTTGTCTAGCTTGGCCTAATTGGGGCACCATAATTAAAAGTCAAAAATATAATTAAAATATAAAAAATGGTCCAAAACTCAAGTGTCTGATTTTGATGAAACTTGGAGAGATGACGCATTTCATTGTATTCTGGAGTTTACAAGAATTACACTAATTGACAATTTACAAGGCCCTAACTTCTCCACCATGAGTCCCATTGACATGCAACTTGCAACACAAATCCAACTATCCTGACAAATTACACTGAGTAGCCTGATGAGGGTGCTATAATTAAAGGTCAACATTATTTGAAAGTCCATAACTGCTACACCACCGGTCCGATTTTGATGAAACTGGAGGGATGATGCATCTTGTTTCTGACTGGCCCAAGAGGCGGCTGCATCATTCCTGGGGGGGGTGACAAGTTTGTATCATAATGGAGAGCAAAGATTAAGCAAAAATAGCCAGAAATCAAGTCACATCAGGGAGCATTCAGGACCAACGTACCCTCTAAGATTTCACTGAACGAATAATGTCTTGTCAGTCACCAGTCATTGCTCCGCTTGTCCCCACAAGTTTTGGTGTCAAATGATATTAGATTTGACCATAGCTTTGGGTTTAGTGAATTGACTCCCCTGGGAGAGACAGACAGATAGCTGGATAGGGATGGAGAACAGAGAGACAGAGACACAGAGAGAGGAGAGAGAGAGAGAGAGAGAGAGAGAGAGAGAGAGAGAGATGGGGGCTCGTGGCTTTTGTCGTCTGTTATCCCCTCATTCCCTCCCATCTTTCCAGCCTCTCTCCAGTATTCGCTAATTAAGCAGAAAAGACTATAAAAATAATCTTTAAGAAAAGCTTTCCCTCTCTTAGTTGCTAGGGAGACTCTCCCCCTTAGGAGACAGGAACGTTGAGCGTAATAAAACATCAGCAGGTAACATTAATCATCTGCCCAGTGTTGCTCCCTGACATCAGCCTGTGGTGCTTAACCACAGAACAGGCAATTTTCAAGCCCTGACAAAATGGAATCAAATAAAGGGAAACATGAGTTGGGAGGTGCGAAGGGAAAAACGGTGTAAAGTAATTGCACCACACTCGCTTGCCTTGGGTATAATTGATTTTGATGTGTTGAAAGTTGAAATCATCAAGTATTCCTTTTGGCTTTGGGGGAAAATAATCCAGGCAAAGGTAACGAGGAAACCAAACACTGTTGAAGTGAATAAGAGCGTGGATGGAAGTGAAATCTTCTGGTAACCTTTAGGGCTTTGACTGAAATGGGTTTTTGAAGGCCAATGTCGATACCAATAGTTTTGGATTGAAGGCGCCAATATCCAATATTTTGTGCTGATAGTCAATATCTTTAAATGTCACCATTTTGATTCCAAAAAACATCAAAAAATTGACAAGTAGTCAGTACGTCCCCCAGAATTTTATTCTTGTCAAGGTGGAAAAGGAAACGGCATTTAGAGCATCCTGGGACAATAAAACTCTCCATGTTACAGTAATAATATGCTTGAATGTTATATACTTGAGCAAGGCAGCAATAATATCACGCAAAACTCATTTCCAAAATAACTGTCTGCCAAGCAATTCCTTCAACCTTATGATTCTTGAAGAAGCAGCACATTTTGATTTGTCCAAACATTTGCTCTCTGCAGCAGTAAAAAGTGGGACTTCATCTTTCGATCGCAGCATACAGGGAAAAAACACTGATAGCGGCAGGAAAAGAAAAATAGATATAGCGTTGACAGCCTCACTGAAAAGCTAAGGCTCACTCTCAATGCTTATTAGCAATATTTAAATATGAAAAAGGGTTTTATGTTGCCAACAGTGAGGGACTGGCATATCTTTCACGGTCTCCACACATAATATTCATATTCCAGACGTAATATTCAGGCCGGGTAGAGGCGGGAGAGGCTGGTACTGCTGGGAAAATGAAGATAAATAGCCAACTCAGCAGCAGCGAGCAGGGAGCTCTGATTTATCAGTGGATATATTCTGCCTGCTTAGACAGCGGTTATTAGGCGGGCTGTGTGTGTGTGTGTGTGTGTATGTGTGTGTGTGTGTGAGTGTCTTTGAAAGTAAGTGTATGTTTTCCTCTATGGTACTATGATATATCAATTTCATAATATGCTTGCTTCTTGAGTTGTTATTAGGCTCTGTGTGTGTGTGTGTGTGTGTGTGTGTGTGTGTTAAAGAGGGAGCGAGAGAGAGAGAGGAAGACAGCATGTGTATATGTATGTGCTTAATAAGTGGTGTAATATGTCTATAAGTATATGAGTATACTCATATGAGTGTCTGCACACATACTGTATATCTTATTAACTGTGTGTTAGGGTTGCCAGATGCCAAGTTTTCGACTGGACTGTCCGGCTGTCAGGTGCATTGTCCGGGTCGGGTCAGAAGAGTCGACCAGTCAAAATCATTCTGTGAATAATATTCCACTAATTCTAGCCCTGCTGATATTTTCTCTATCGTGGGTGGGTATTTGTTGCTTTCACAAGCTAGCAAAGAAACAAAAACCTGATTGCAATGTTGAATGTTGGAGTGGCAGTGGGTCGTGCACCAATTGGGAAAGGGCCACTATGTTGAGGGAGAGTAGGCTCCCTGCTAATGCTTTAGCATTCACTATGTTGAGTGATTGTAGGCTACAGCATTTTCCAAAGGCGACATTTTAGTAATGAAAAATCTTGGTGTTTTTTATTATATGGCCTGTGATTTAATACATTTTAAAAATGAATACCATTAACTCAAAATAGCTGATGTAGCCAGGTTTATTTTTGGAATTATTTCAGGTGAGTGACCATGTATTCATCTGCTGTGCGGTGATTTTTAGCTATACACAGTCTCCAATCACCCTAGCCCCAAAGGGAGGTTAGATGAGTGCCATTACTAACGTCCCAATGGTGGCTCTACAAAACACAGGTATCAGGAACTCTAAAGTCTTCCGTTTTCACAAAACACAGCTTTTGGTAGCTGGGAGCTACAGCTAATGCTACCACGCTTCAGAGTAAAGGTTCCTCGGCAATATACCAAAACCTATGAGAGAGAAGGGGTGCGCACAATACTTTGCGGGTTAAGAAGTGACTTCTGGATGACAGAAAAGTTTATACTTTGTCTAAAACATTCTATTTAACCTCACAGGTTTTGGTATATTGTTGAGGAACCTTTACTCTGAAGGGTCGGCGTCATTAGTGTGGTAGCATTAGCTGTAGCTCCTAGCTCCCAAAAGCTGCATTTTGTGAAAACGGAAGACTTTATTGGAACTTTTATGGCAGTGTGGACATGATACTAAGGTCAAGGACACTAAATGTAAGTTTGAGCCACCAAGGAGCAGGCGTTTGGAAGGCGACGCTAAATGCAGTTCCCGATAGCTGTGTTTTGTAGAGGCACCATTGGGATGCTGGTAATGGCACAGCCATCTACACCACCCCCACTTCCTATGGAAACAGGGAAACTAGTCCCTGGTTGCTCAAAACAGTACATACTTTTTGTGTCATATTTTGTATAAATTTTACCAATCTTCAACACAAAACTCCCAGATTTAGTTATCATTTTCTATCACTCAACATGGTGTATGCTAAAGTGTTAGCATGGACCCTACTATCACTCAAGATAGTGTATGCTAAAGTCTTAGCATGGAGCCTACTGTCACTCAACATAGTGT
Organism: Centroberyx gerrardi; assembly: GCF_048128805.1. Classification (NCBI taxonomy): domain Eukaryota; kingdom Metazoa; phylum Chordata; class Actinopteri; order Beryciformes; family Berycidae; genus Centroberyx; species Centroberyx gerrardi. The sequence continues at coordinate 2,379,735 of NC_136016.1, read as the reverse complement.
ATGCTGAAGTGTTAGCATGAAGAAACGGAGACATCCATCTACACATGAATGATTTTGGTGTCTATGTTCACATTACTTAACAGGTAAGCTGACCAACCGGACAATCTACCGAAAACTTGAGTGAGTTCATTGCAAATATACCTATGTCTGTGTGTGTGTGCGTGTGTGTGCGTGGTTAATATGTATGTGCGTGACTATGAGTGTACACAACACTGAATCCTGCTCAGTCATAAGTCACTCTGCATAAGGGTGTCAGCTAAAAACCTAAAATGTAAAATAGTATGTAAATGTAGTGAATGTGCGTGTGTGTGTGTGTGCGTGTGCGTGTGCGTGTGCGTGTGTGTGTGTGTGTGTATGTGTGTGCGTAAACAAAAACAGCCCCAGCCAACTGGAAACAATGTGATCAGTAGCTTGGATCAATAGCTATTGATCAGGAAGCAGCTTTTGCACACAGAGCGTAGCACGGTGAAATCTTTTGTTAATGTTTCACCAATTACAGTTTCTTGCTCTGCTACTCCACTGAAGCGTCAGTACAAACCCCAAATCAATAAAACCTGGGGGAAGAGGAAAGGTTAGCCAGCAGCAGATGATGATGTTGGCGTGTTGAAAATAAATAAAGGAATGGTATAGAGTGGTGAAGGAAAAGGTGGAAACACTTGAAATGATGCTCAAAAGACATTATGGGGCATCATAAGCACATTATAAGCACACTGAGAGTGCATGATGGTCATTAGAAACAAAGCATGATATAATAAATACAATGTGCAAGAAATTGAGGGGGTGGAACACTTATCTAACTGCACAGTTAATGACATGATATTAAAGTGAATGTAATTTTCTTGTTTGTCTGATTGTAGTTTGAAGTTTATCTCTGCTTCTAAAGGGATTATAATCTCTGTGTAATGCATCATAACTAAACTGTAGGTTCAAATGCAAAACCTAAAATGAGTGTAAAAATGTAAAATGTAAAACATCAAATAAGATCTAAGTCAAATAGCATTTGCAAATCATTGTTAGAATTTGTGTTAACCTGTTTGGATGGGTGGGGATTAGCATAGCAGCACAAAAATGCTAGTGTCAGGTAAATTGCCAATCAATGAAACACATGACATTGACTTTGAAATACTTTCCTGTGTTTGTCTAAATTACAAAATTTTCTGGCTATTAATTGTATTGTCTTAAATGACAAAACCCTACCTGGAAACTCAATCAATCAATCAGTGTAACATTATTTTTAACTGCTGCATATTTACTTATTCTTCCCAGCCAACCCGGTGGCGTTATGCTGTTTGTACACAAACCACGTAGGCCTGCTTCGCAAGACGTTTCTCTGCAAAGGAAGGTCATATTTAACATTGTGCTCTACATCAATTTAGACTGATTCACAGAGGGTGAGCTGCATAGAGTGTGTGAGATTACAGAGAGCGAGGCAGAAGAGGAAAAGAGAGAGAGCATATAACCGCTCATATCAAAAAGCGTATTTTCTGGTGATCTACCTTTTCGGCGAGCGCATTTACAGTGACAATTTAAGCAGAATGGACGCTGCAGCAGTTCATATAGACAGACTCCCAGGGATCGGCCGCTATGAATCTTTGATCAGATTTTCACAGAGAGGGATGCTAACAGTATAGGTGTTCATGAATTGTGAAAGAGCTTATTACATTCAATCTTTTTTGACATGAAAATCTATAGAGAAGATGTATTGTAGCAGTCCTAGTGCAACATTTTGGTACTGAGGCACACCTAGCTCATTGAATTGAAATCTAATTAAAGTGGCAATGCTTACGTTCCTCTTTCTTTGTATTTATTCTCCATCTTTGGTGCTAAGCGCTCATTGCTGTGGTGTTTTTGCACTGCACCTCCCAGAGATCACCTGTCAATCAAACAGTGGGATTTTTCCCAGGAAAGACCTACAATCAGAGTTAGAGAGTGGCAAAACAGACATTTATTTATATGAAAATGTCACAGATTATTCATCCATGGAAGGGTCTTCTGAACAAAACTTTAAAGTAATAGCCGTAAAAAAGTAAAGGTGACACCAAGATCGTTATATTGGAAAATTAAAAAGAAAAGGAAAACTACTCCCTCAGATCCTCTCCCACTGTTAGATCTGATCAATCTGTGATGTTCAATACATGTCAGGAGTTATTTAGTGATGAAGCATTATATTTTTTTTGGTGTGCCCTCTTTCCTTCAACCTGCCTCGCCTACTTCTACTTCAGTTAGTGATTTCCTACATTTCCCAGAATAGCATAACATGTCCTGCGGCGCATTGCATTCTGGTCTATTGAGGCTACTGTTGGTGGAGAAATTGGTCTCTCTCCTCTTCTACGATGGATTTCTCCCTGTATGATTGTTGAATGTCTCTTGGTGCAAAATGGCGGCTCTAGAAAGAAGCCCTCGCTCTTTGATTCTGAGGGACTGCCACCAAAACCTGACGTTTACCGCTGATGTTCTAGATCACTTAGATAGCTTTTAGATAACATTTTTTGCTATCAAATTCCATTGTAGCTGCTGGAAATATCAGGACGTGACATCACGTCGTCACAAAGTACAGCTGAGATCACTTCAAGCCACCTCATCATACAGCTAAACTGATGTAAAAAACAAAATCAAACTGTCATCAGTTGAATCACGGTCAGCATGGAGCGGTAAAAATATACCCAGAATCCTCTCAACAAATCCAAAAAGGAAATTGCAAGCTATTATGCGAAATGCAATTATGCAAATTAGGACACAGGCCTACAAATTAGGTTAGCTGTATACAGTATTACAAAGCCAGTGAAGCTGAAATTCATCACAACAGTCGTGGCTGCAAGCCTCCCTCTTCCTCTCAGTAAAGAACGCGATGTCCTTGTCCTGGTTCCACTCTTTTAATTGCATTCATAAAAGCTTTAATGTCTTTGTTCGCCGTTCATTATGCACTTAAGATCAAAACACACGTGCACACGCATGCACATACACATACACACACTGAGAAATAGAGGGGGAAAGAGAGAGAAAGGAATGGCTGATTTATTTATCCAAACTAAAAGGATGACTTTTTGACAAGAGATCAGTCATAAAAATCTGCTTAAGCAACGCTACCCCAACTACTGTCTAGGAAGCAAACGTTTATTTTTTCCATCATTTTAATGAGCAATTTAAATATGTATTAAGTTTAAAAAAGCAAGTGCCAAACAAATGCTGCAGAGATACATCATGTCAGAGAGATTAACTTCTTTCTGCTTAGAGAGAAAGGAAATCAAATTCTGACAAGCATCCTCGCAACACAATAGCTGCTTGCCTTTTTTTAGACAAACGAGTGGGAGAAATGATTAGATTCGCAGAAGAATGGAGAGAGTGAAAGAGAGAGGGTGTGGAGGGAGTATGGGGAAGAGAGCAAAATGGAGAGAGTTAGGGAAGGGAGGGAGGGAAGGAGAGGGAGAGAGGATAGAAAGAAAGAGAGAGAGGAGAAGGGAGAGGGAAAAGGAGGAAAATAATATACATACATATGGGCCCATATTGTCCTTTTATTAAAAATGGAATGTGGTCCAGTCAGTGTGGTCCACCTCTGATATGATGGATATGATATATATGATGCAGTTTGATTGATTATACATTTATAGTAGAATTGATCAATACTATACTGGTTGTTTATGGGAAGACCTGAACTGATTCTAATGAGACATTTTGATTAGATTCCACACATATATTAGTTACATTACATTAGCTGTATTACTTTTATTACAATTCTGGGTTTCAATGGAGAGTTTGATGGTCTAAATGCAATGCTGTTTCAGAAACTTTTCCACCCTAACAAGAATAAAACACTGAATACTTGTAATTTTTTGGAATTTTTAGACATAATATCAGCAAAAAGTATCCGCTATCGGCAGCTTCAATCGAAAAATATCAGTATTGGTATCAGGATTCAAAAGCTTCTGTCTGTCTCCCTCTATTTCTCTCTCTCTCTCTCGCTCTCTCTGTACTCTCTTCTCTACAGTCTCTATATTTCCATTACTATAAACACAAAAAAGAAAAATCTGCCCCTCTTTCAGTTTCTCTCTTCCTCTCCACGAGGAATGTGAGGATTTGCTAGTTTTCTTACACTCGCTCCCTCTGTTTTCTTTTGTATTTTATTTCAATTATTTTCCACAGAATAAATTATTCATGGCTCCTTCGGTGAGTCCTGGCAGTGAGTGGTTAGTACATGCATATTAAAACAATCTCCGTCCGTCTTGTAAGAAAACGCAGAACAATTTCCTTGGCTGGATTTCCTCCGAGACCAGAGAAAAAAATAAACAGAAAGAGGAGAATCCTTTGGCTGAACAATTTCCTTCATCTAACACGGCGACAGGGGATCAAAGCTAAAATATGAAGTATGAAACAGAATATCATACAAAGAGTGTACACTGTGCATTTAAACTAACTTGGCTAATGCTGACAGATTGGAGTGTGATCATGGCGTATATCTGGAGGAACTGCGCTGAAATTTCATTGTAACCTTTCTGATATGTTCAGATTTGACATTTTGTTGCTCTCTGTTTTTCTGTCTTTTGCCATATGGCTGTTGTCAAATAAATACCTTGTATATCCAAAAAGTCAACTTTCCAGGAATTGTGAAATACCGCGTCATGTTGAGATGGATGAAAATGTATTTTTAAGATCCAAGAAGATTAAACTTTAATGATCCTCATGAGGAAATTGAGTCACTACAGCCACAAATTGTAATAGGATACAGCAAGAGGGAAAATATAATATAAATAAGGGGTTTAAATATAACACAGCCAACAATTACAGCACTAGAACGTATTAAGTATATGTATATGAATGAAAATGTATGCAGGGTTAACAAAATAGGTCTGCATGTAGGTTCAACTATATATGTATTAAAAGTTTTCATGTACAAAGGATGTACTATCCATAGTATTCTTCACTTATGATTCATATATAAAATTTTAACCAGTCATAACTAATGATGAAATCAGTTACAAATATTTATAATATATAAGTAACATCATTGTTATTTAATTCATCATTAACTCACATTTTGTTGACTCATCATTCTTAAGCATCACCGATACCTACAATGTATAACAGATGAGGAAAATATGAGAACATGAAGAAACAAATATTTTTACTTCTACATCATAATACTTGAATGATGTGCAAAATGTTCATTGTATTCAAATTACTAGGTATACAGAAGGGCATACATATATATATAGAAGGCATCCATGTGCATTGTAAAAAATGGATTAGGTTTTGATCAGGTTTCATGTGCCCTAGGGTAATTAAACTCAGCATGTAAACTACTATGTGTACTTTAAATTTAAGTGTAAACATTGCTAAAATCTCTGTTATTCATCCAACAGCTGCAACATCAGTGTTGATTCAGAGAACCGGTGTTACATATGTGAAGCAAAAGCCCGCCCTCAGTGAAAATTCATATATATTATTCCCTCCTGGTGTCTTGTTCTCATTTTTCATTCCTTCTGTCTGTCTCACAATGACTGTGATATTATACCGCTTTAATTTCTTTAATTTCTTGGGCTGTGTTTGAAATGTCATGTGATCTCCCATCCAGTGATTATCCATGAGAGCTCATACAGCAGGGGCTCTTAAACTTTGTCTGCTAAATAAGGAATTAAGCCTCTCACCCTGGGACTAGAGCTTATGAAAACATCTTGCTTCTCTTGTCATGTGGAGACCCACCAGTGGTAAGGCTGCGACCAATTCTGGATCAGGAGCCACAGTTGTATGATAAAATGCATGCAGTTGTAACATGACTTGAAAATTTGTAACACAAATGCATAAATGTTGAAGAGTAAAATGTGAATGCGCAGTGCAAGTGCAATGCACAGTTTATTTAGGCCTACAGGGTCTCATGCCATGTCTACTATCCCACAGAAGCAGCAATTGTAGAAATTCTCCCAATCTGCAATAACATGGTTCAACATACTGCAACAGACTGCTGATACCTGACATTTTGTGCCAATATTCAATATCTTTAAATTTGACCACATACATGCCAAAAACATCCAAAAAATACATTTAGAAGGTATCAGTGTTTCCCCCAGGGTTCTAGGGTCTCCAGAAAAATTAGAAATAGTTTAATTTCACTATATTTCAATGTCGCAATAATCTGTTTTTGGTTTGTGATCCTAAATTTCTTTGTGTCATTCCATACACTCCCCCCATGTCGGCCTACTGTATGCAAGTTTGTTTACTAGGTGAAAGATTATATCAAAATGTCAATTAATTCTTATAAATTCATTGGAATAACTCAATATGTAGAAGTGATCGTAGGTGTCTACAGCTTAGCTACAGCGGTGCGAGCATTTATGGTTCTTATGGGGAAGGACAGCAGTCACACGTCAGCGCCATCTGCTGTTCAAACTAAAATGATGACATCAGTTGAAATTTTTTAAATCGATGAATCGATGAGCATCACTATTCTAATACAAGGTTTCACTATACCCACTATTATCTGCTACGCACAGCGTGGACAGTTACTCGTCTCAATAGTAAATCAACAACAACAAAAATCTGACAATGTGGGTCCCTGGGACTAAGTCTTATCAAATGAAGGTCCATAGCCTAATTCATTTCTATTTGGGGATCCAGGACATGAAAATATTTGAGAACCCCTGCCTTAAAAAACAGGACATTAGTCATGGCTGGGCCTTATAACACAGTGTGTCTGGGTATCAGAACCACAGCTACTAGTTCAAATTACAGTTTTTTACGATTGCTAGCAACCTTTTATCAGTTCTGTAGTCACATTTTCATAACTCTTAACACAGTTAGCACAACATCGGTCTGTTGCGGGCCATACCATTAACACATTTCTTGTTCCTTTGACACAAAATGCATTCACTGAACACATTTTAAAAACTCTTGAATTTCTTTTACACACAAGCTCAACCAAGACCAAAACTATGGATTTTTACTGCCAAATTTACAAATGCTTTCACACTGTATGTCAGAACAGATAACCTCATGTTCTAAACCTAACTTATAGGCTAAAGTTGAAGTGAACAGCAGTTCACATTGTACATTGAAACACAAATATATGTCCTATATTTTTTTTTTATTGCTAGTGAGAAACAGCTGATTGAAGTTATGCAAATAGACCAATCACAGCTGAACACTGCCAGGGGTGGATAAGGCACGCCAAAAGATACTTCCCAAGGTGCATAGCCAGAGAAAATATAAGGAGTGATGTGGACGAGAACATGTGGCCAAATGCAGAAGACCGGGTAGATTAGAAAAGGACTGTGTATTTTTCTTTTTTTTTCTTCTGTGCCTTTTTCTGTTTGTATATTTTATTTTTACACCACTGTAACCAGCAGCTATACTGCAGATTTTTGTTGATCTCTTGCAGTAATTTCCTATTGCAAATAAAGCCTTTACTGCAGCAATTCTGTAACTTATTCCTTTTTCATATACTGTACATTCTATAAAGTAAAGATGAGTCATTCACTTCTGATATAGAATGTTTGCAAAACATTTACTACACTCAACAAAAGAAAAATGTAGAGTGACTTCAAAAGTAACTGCAGTGCGAAAAACAATTGATTATCAATATACTGTCTATTGTATAAGGGTAGAACTGACACATGTAAAGTAATGCATTTTCTGTAATACCATCTGCTATTAGTATTTTGTATGTCATTGTGCTGTGATTGACTAAATGTTCCTGTTGGAAGAAAACATGTGCTAGTGTTTTGAAAGAATTATTTGATTTTGAGACATGTTTGCAGTGTTTTGGTAGAGTTAGTGTATTTTGACAAAGTATTCTTGCATTTTGAAAATTAGTGTTGGTGTTTAGTTTACAATATGTGATTTTGAGCATAAAATTAACTGTTTTGCCAACTGTGTGTTGTAGGTGAGTTGGTGTGTGAAGAGTTTAGAAAAAGTATTATAAGTATTGAAAAACGCTTGCTAGCGATCGTAAAAAACTGTAACTGTCCCACTATGGGTGCCCAGAGGGAGGGGAAGGGTTACTGTGTGTGTATGTGTGTGAGTGAAAGAGAGAAAGAGAGAGAAAAGTTGTGGGTGAAGGGTGGGGGTGGGGGGTGGCATACTTTTAAAAGGGGCAGCCCGCTGCGTTAACTTTTAACTGAGTCGGCCTGTGTTTAAAAAAACAGCCATCCGCTTGGAAAAGGAGCATAATCTAAATAAAGTAAAGAGATTCATTTCAAACAACACAAAAGATAAAGAGAACTTCCAGGGCAGAGGAGGAACATATTACTAAAGAGAAACAGAATAAATACAAATAAAATAGACCGAAGCAAAGTGAAATACAGTTAAGTTGAACTGAGGCAAGTTGGGTCGCATCATCTCTTTTTATTAGGTTCATGGCGGTTTGAGAGGGCTTTTTGTTTCCGTGTTCCAGAGCAGGCGTCCCATTAATAAAGCTGAGTGTGTTGTTTCAACCTGAGCTAATGGGCAGACAGTAAAACTATTCATTTCCTGTCTAGGGTCACGCTTAGGAGATGTACTGCAGATGCACACTTTGCACATTCTGTATATACGCTGTAAAATTCACATTCGCTTTTCAACACATTCTCAACATATTCATATTCAAGTGTTCTTATCTATGATATACAGTATATAGACATACTGTATTTTTCACTTATCTTCACACTGCATGAATCATATTCATTTATTACTTTGCTTGTATATTTTCATATCATATATATTTTTCATTCTTATATGCTGTTCTTCATATATTTCTTTCATTATTTTCATTCATACTTCTTTCCCTCTTATACCTATACACTCTTGTGTAACGTTTTTAACCCTTGTTTGCTCTATTCTTATTTATACTGTTTTTCTTTGCTGTGTCCATTTACTATTTGCTGCTGCAATGACCTGATTTCCCCACAGGAGTCATTAAAGTTTCATCTGACCTTATTGCTGGGTTTAGTGGCAGACTAGAATAGAGCAGAATACAACAGAACAGAATACAGCAGAATCAAAATAGGATTGGCTGAGACAAGACAGAACAAATCAGAACACAGCAGATTTAAACCAAGCAGAAAAGAATACAACAGAGTACAGTTTATGCTAAATGTCTGTATTCACAGGGATCACTAACACCATTTATTTTTCTTGTTACACACACACTAGACTGATATGAGTTTGCGGATATATCAGGCCGATATTGGCCACAAAATACACAAAAAATATCAGCATTGTCCTTCAAAAACCCATATCAGTCTCTGAAGACGTGAGTGTGAATCCCACTTCTGACAAGCAGTATTAACATTCATTTAGTTGGTGGATTCTCCTGTGATTCCAAACTTTTTGGACTCCCTGTAGAGCAAATCAGAGCAGAACTTAATAGAACAGAAAAAAAACAAAAGATCAAATCAAAGAGTGAAATAGAACAACAGAACAGAGCAAAAAAATTAAATAAAAAGAATACTATAGAGTAGAACAGAACACAATAGAACTATTGGAGAGGTTTATTGTTTACTAATTGCAGTGCTCCCCTTTTATATTTCACTTATTTATATATTTTATGTTTTTATATTTTCCTCTTTCAACTGCACTCTGCCATGCCAAATGCTACAGTTTCTATCCTGCTGCCACAAACGGCAGGGAAGGAAAGTTGAACATGAAGTGTCACAGTAACGCCCATTAATATCTAAACAGACCAGGCTAATCAGAACAACATGACTGTTAAACCAGATAGGCATGACTATAAAAATGAGATGGGAAAACCTATAGGCTGTAATAACTCTGCAAGAAAGAAAGAAAGAAAGAAAGAAAGAAAGAAAGAGAAGCTCAACCTAAACAAAACACTCATTTAATTACTGAGGAATGTTTTGGCTCCTAAATGAAGTCTTGAGGAGGAAGACAAAAAATCCTTAAAGTGTTATTTGTCTGTCATTGATTTGAGTGTGTTGAGTGACCAAGTAGAATACAATAGAATACAAAATAATACAAAGAAAAAAGAAAATTGACTGAAGTTCATCACTTAAATCTCTAATTTTATCTCTAAAATATAGAGGATCCAGTCAGCAGAAGGATTATGAGTTTGTCAACTAGTATCTGTAGTATCATAACACTATTTGTCAACCTCAAATAGTATCATGTGAAGTGAACATATCTTATTTATATATTTTATTTTGGAATTAATCTCTCTAAATGATGACTCTGCATGTTATAGAAATATTCTCACACCTCATGCTCTCACAATAACAGCAGTCATTGAAATGGAAACCATCAAATATAGAAACCTGACCCAATTTTCTTTTTTGTTTTCCATATTGTTTGAATGTAACAGAATTAAAGCCTCTATTTCTATGAGCGCTCATTCGCTATTGCTAGTCAACAGGAAACCTTGAACAGGTAATATGCTGTAGCTCTGTCTGCCTCTGTCTGTATATAATTACATTTCTCAAAACCTGTGCAAGCTCTGTCAATCATCCTGATGGAAATAATGTGGCATCGTGGCTGATGAAATATGTTGTACAAAACAAGGAGAAAACAAGTCTTGCCACACTGAAACAGCTCCACCGCTGCTGTGTCAGCGCTGCTTCAGAAGGCGTTCAGCCTAACGGAGGCGCCAGTGTTGGACAGATCTCACCGCTCACTACTACCAGCGCCCAGGCAGGGCGACCTACCACGCGTCATTGTGGCTCGCCTGCACTACTTCCAAGATTGTGCCAACATCCTTCGCCTTGCCAGAGAGAAGCAACAGATCAAAGTGGACGGGATGACCATTTCTGTCTATCCAGACTACACTGCGCGAGTGGCCAAAGCCCGAGCGGGATACAACGGGGTGAGACAACAGCTTCGGGGGCTGGAGGGGGTCCGATATGGTATCCTCTACCCGGCCCGCCTCCGAATCACGCATAACAACCAGGAACGGATCTTCTCTACACCGGAGGAGGCCCAGAGTTACATCACAAAGAACATTTCCACACATAGGGCTACTTCCAATAAATAAGCAACTACTGAGCTCCAATATGGAGCCCTGTGATTGACCCTGTGAGTGTCTTCAAAGTGCCGTTCCATAGACTATCAGAGTGAGTACTGTTCTCAGGCAACTCATAGCTCTATCCCGTAATGTCATTTACAGTTCTATCGTTAGAAATGTTTCCAGAGTTCTTCCTATTGCCAGTTCTGTTGCTATAATTGCTTCCATGGTTCTTTCTATCACTATTAGTACTATTACCTTTTATTAGTCCATTGTGTTCTTTCATGTGTGTGTGTGTGTGTGTGTGTGTGTGTGTGTGTGTGTGTGTGTGTGTGTGTGTGTGTGTGTGTGTGCGTGTGTGTGTGCGCGCGTGTGTGTGTGTAATGTGAGCTGTGCTTATATGTGCGTGCTGTGTATGGTTATGTATGCATACATGTGTTTTTCCTTTTTTAAATTTTAATTTATTTTCATTTTTATTTTGTATATATGTGTACATTTCATCACTACTTATGTGCCAATACTGTTTCATGACCCATGTTCTGGGGGCCTTAGTGGACAGCTAAGTGGTAACCCAAATATATACTTATGTTGGGATTAAGCCTTAAGATAGGAGAGGCTAGAGCGACCTGGGAGTTAAGGACAGGTCAGCTTAGGGAACCAAGGCCAATATATTTTTGTTTGTATTTTTTGCCTAGAAACAATTACATGTCTGTACACTCTTTTCAACATTTTCTATCATGATAGGGACCTATATTTTACCTGCAACCATCCAACTGGCTATACAATTGTATCTTTTAACAATATATTAAGACAATGGCTAACACTCCGGGCTTAGGCTCAATTAGATTCATTAGTTGGAACATTAAGGGGATCCAACATCCTATTAAGCGCAGCAGGGTTTTCACACACCTAAAGTCACTGTGTCCGGACATCATGTATCTTCAGGAGACCCATCTCCGAAACAGTGAGCACACCAAGCTAAAGAAAGGCTGGATTGAACAGATATTCCACTCCAACTATGGAGATAGATCTAGGGGGGCAGCAATACTAATAAGGAAAGGTGTTTCATTTACGCCAATATGTGTAATACCAGATAATAATGGCCGGTTTGTAATTGTATCAGGAAAGCTATATGGCAATCTAGTTGTACTTGTCAATCTTTATGGCCCCAACTGGGACAACCCTCAATTTTTCTCTCGCCTCATAGGAAAACTTCCCGATCTTAACTCACACCTGCTAATATTAGGGGGAGACTTCAACTGTACACTACAGCCAGCGCTAGATAGATCTAATCCCAGACAAAAGAAAACTGTGTCCAAATCGGGTGCAACGATTTTGTCGTTCATGCAATCCTACAAGTTGTTCGATCCTTGGAGACACTCCAATCCCACTACCAGACAGTTTTCATTCTACTCGCCAGTTCACCTTTCATACTCAAGAATTGACTTCTACTTGATTGACCACAGGACCATTTCCTTTGTAACAAACTGCCAATATCATAGCATAGTGATCTCCGACCACTGCCCCGTCCAACTAGATATGTCATTTCCAAACAGTCCCATTCCTCAGCGTTCTTGGCAACTTGACCCACTATTACTAACACATAATTCATTCAAAAAGCTAATCTCTGACCAAATCGACTTCTATTTGGAGGTCAATAACACCCCTGGAATGTCATATACTATCATATGGGAGTCACTCAAAGCCTACCTCAGGGGACAGACCATTTCATATGCAGCTCACAGGAAAAAAGAACGAACTAAGCGCCTTACGGAACTAACCCAGCAGATATTGGATATTGACAACAGGCTAGCCCATGACTCTACACCTGGACGTCTTAAGGCCCTGACACACCAAACCGACTTCAAAGAACCAGCGGCGACGAAGGCCGACTGTTGCGTCGCCTCACGTCGCCTGCGTCTGGTCCAAAAAGTTGCACTTGAACACACCGCAAAGACTACACCCGACAGCCAACTAGCACGTACGTTCTGCGCCTGCGTGAGGGGAAATAACTCTCCATACCTTATGTCTGATAAGAAGTTGCAAATGGCACTGGCGTTGTCAGCCCTTGGTCTTTTGGTTGTGGAAGAAGAAAGGAAGAGGCGGAGGCGAAAAATAAGGAGAAACCGCACTAAATGGGTGAAATCATGAATAACGTTACTCCAGCGACAGGCTCAAGGGGCTTTCCCGAACCTGTGTCGAGAGCTGGAGATAAATGAAACCTCCGATTTTAAAAATTTCGCTCGGCTCTTTTCTGTTCAGTTCCACATGTTGAAGGAATTTATCAGTCCAATCATCCAGAGGCAAAACACGAACTACCAATCAGAGTGATCTCTCTCACCGACGGCTCCGACGCCGATTCAACATGCTCAATCGGCCGAAAAGACGGCGACAGGGTCCGACTAGTGCCGACGGTGCGGGACACACCGCAAAAACTAGGGACACCGACGCTTACCGACGGCCCGACATTGCCCGACGGCCGACCGTCGGCCTGGTGTGTCAGGGCCTTTAAAGAACGGCTATTGTTGCAAACAGAATTTGATAACCTCTCCATAAAACAAACGGAACGGTTGGTACTTAAAACAAAGCAATCATATTATGAACACGGTGAAAAGGCAGGAAAATTACTGTGCCATCAACTCAGACAAGCAGCGGCACGCAGCGCAATCCCTGAAATCCGCATTTCACCAGACTCAACCTCCACACATCCCCAAATCATAAATGACCAATTCAAGTCATACTATGCCAAACTTTACACATCACAAGCCTCCTCAAATACTGCTGAAATCCAAACATTTCTAGATGGCCTAGAATTACCAAAAATTAACAAGGAAGATCAAACCATCCTTGATGCCCCCATAACAAATGAAGAAATAATACAGGCAATAAGTTCCATGCAGAGTGGGAAGACGCCTGGTCCAGACGGATTCCCTACGGAATTTTATAAATTATTCTCGTCCAAATTAACACCCTTTCTGTGCTTGCTGTTTAATGAAATTATCTCTGAAGGGAAGTTACCTCCCACTATGACCCAGGCGACTATATCAGTACTATTGAAGAAAGACAAGGATCCCCTAGACTGTGGATCCTACCGCCCTATCAGCCTCTTGTGTTACAATTACAAAATCCTCACTAAGGTGTTGTCACATCGCCTTGAAACGGTGATACCTAACATCATCGATCCCGACCAAACAGGTTTATACCAGGGAGGCAGTCATTCTATAATATGCGACGGTTGTTCAATATACTCTACTCCTCCCACTCAACCTGTCAGCCAGAGGTCGTACTCTCTCTCGATGCAGAGAAAGCTTTCGACCGGGTCGAGTGGAATTATTTATTCATGGTACTGGATAGATTCGGGTTTGGTCCATCTTTCACTTCATGGATTAAAATATTGTATACCTCGCCGACAGCTTCAGTGCGCACAAACTCTATCAGATCCAATTATTTTATACTGCACAGAGGGACTCGGCAGGGATGCTGCCTTTCACCGTTTTTATTCGACCTAGCCATTGAACCACTTGCCGTAGCCCTGAGAATGCAACAGAGCATTGCAGGTGTCATTAGACACCAAATAACACACAAGGTATCGCTATACGCAGACGACCTCTTACTGTACATATCTAACCCAACAGAATCAATTCCTGAGCTCATATACACATTACAACAGTTTGGGAGACTATCTGGCTACAAATTAAATTTATCCAAAAGTTTGCTTTTTCCCATAAACCAACTGGCAACATCCATCGATTACAGCAGCTTTCCCTTCAAACTAGAACATCAATCCTTCACTTATCTGGGTATAAATGTCACACGATTGTACAAGGACCTTTATGACCACAACTTCAAACTGCTATTAGACTGCACTAAACAGGACTTCCAAAGATGGTCAGCGCTCCCTATCACATTGGCAGGCCGGGTAAACACAGTCAAGATGACAATACTGCCACGTTTCTTATATTTATTCCAAATGATCCCCATTTTACTAACCAAGTCCTGGTTTAAACAATTGCATAGCCATATTACTACCTTCATCTGGGGCAACTCCACCCCGCGAATCAAAAGAGCCTGCTTAGAGATGCACAAATGCACAGGGGGGCTGGGTTTGCCTAATTTCTTATTTTACTACTGGGCAGCCAACATTTCTAAGCTGAATTACTGGATTTCAATGTATAAAACCAAACAGGGACCAACATGGGCCTCTATGGAACTTATATCCAATTCGTTACCTTCACCTATTTCTATCCTAAGTTGTTCTTTACCTGTCAGTTTAAGTCTCCAAAGCCTGAGCCCAGTTGTTAAAAACTCCCTTAAAATATGGTTTCAATTCAGGAAACATTTTCGCTTCAACCAGGCAAACATTTTCCTCCCGTTAGTAGACAACCACCTGTTTCCTCCGTCCCAAATTGACACTGCTTTCAAAACATGGCATAGGAATGGGTTGGTATTCTTTGGTGACCTCTTTGTTAAAGGAACATTTGTTCCATTTGAAACACTGCAGAAAGATTACAATATTCCGAAGAACCATTTTTTCAGATACTTGCAGGTGCGTAGTTTTGCTAAGAAACACTTCCCATTTCCTTCCTTATCACCTAAAAATGCAATAGACGCTATACTGGAATTTGACCCTTATGGGAAAGGGAGGGTGTCTAAAATCTATAAAACAATACAAGACATCAGCCCCCCCTCACGGGATATTGTTAAACTGGCATGGGAGGAGGACTTGGATGTTATACTCTCTGATGAGACGTGGCAACATAGTTTACAACGTATACATACCACCTCTTTCTGCGTAAGACATAGTCTCATTCAATTCAAAGTTGTACATCGGTTGCACTATTCGAATGAGAAATTGGCCAAAATATACCCTGGCACCAACCCTGAGTGCCCGAGATGTCGCCACAGTCCAGCTACGTTAGGTCACATGTTCTGGTCGTGCACTTCACTAAGTAACTTCTGGGCGAGGATTTTCGATACAATCTCCTACATTTGTGGTGGGACAGTAGATCCTAGCCCCATTATTGCTGTCTTTGGGGTGTCTCCGTCAGAAGAACAACTTACTGCTCTCCAGGCAAACGCTACAGCATTTGTAACGCTGCTGGCCCAGAGGCTAATTCTTCTGCAATGGAAATCAGTGACACCTCCCTCGTTTAATCAATGGGTTAAGGAAGTACTCTCTATGATTCCATTAGAGAAGTTGAGATATAATCGAAAGAACTCCCGGGATAGATATATTAAAACCTGGGTCCCCTTTATGGAATTTGTCGAAAGCATACCCTTCACTTGATGTCATCTTCTCTTACACATTTACATACACATGAGATAGCCAGTTGGATTTATTGATGCACAATGTTGTACTATGTTCCTATTCTAAACACTGCTTAACAATGTACATGTCAGGAATTGTCTGCGGCCTTGGGGTGGGTGGGGGGGTTGATGTTCTATGCTGTCAATGTTTGTTTTCTTTTTGTAAACTGAAAATCTATAAAGTGTTTAAAAAAAAAAAAAAAAAAATTCCAAGTATTCAGTGTTCTGCCCAGGATTTTATTCTCGTCAGGGTGGAAAATACTCATACAGCATTTAGACCATCATGGGACACTAAAACTCTCCATTGAAACCCAGAATGATAATACAAGTAAGACTAATAATAAAATATTCATTCATACTTGTGTGCAGTCTGATCAAAATGTCTCATAAGAATCAGTTCAGGTTAAGAGCTTCCCATAGACAACCAGTATTAGCACTAGCAATGATCAATCCTACAATAAATATGTAATCAATCAAACTGTATCATATCAGAGCTAGATGACACTGACTAGTTGATGTCGATTTTTAATAAAAGGCCAATATCGGAGTGGCATCGGTGCATCCCTAAATGTAACGCAGATGTAAATCGTTACCAGTAGTCATTATATTAGTAGGTGCCATCATGACACATGTATGTTTACTGCAACACTGCTGTCATATGAAATTTCCAACTTTTGAGGAATTAAAGGTCCCATATTCTACACGTTTTATTTTATGTCTTGAGGTCCATTAAAAGCTGTTTGTGTGGTGTTATGTACCAAAAACACTCTTGATCCATTTGTACACGTTCATTTTCCAGCATCTCTCTGAGCCTTACCAAGAACAGGCTGTTTCTGTTGCTGTGTCTGGCTCATTAATATTAACGACCCCTCTGGTCTGATTGGCTAACCGTTTCAATAGTGAAACGTGAGACACCACAGACACGGCAGCTACAGACAGAGAGAGGAAGGGAAAACTCTCCAGTAATAAACAATGACAACCGCTCAACCGCTTTGAAAATAACACTTTGTTAAACTATTATTTCTTATAAAAATGATAATGAGCGATTGTCACGCCACAAAGTTACAGAAGTCCAAATGGCTTGTTTAGAGGCTCGCTTTTCTAATATGGATTATGTGGATTTAGTTGGCTACCGTGCGTTTTGATACTTTCACCATGTTTACATAGCACATAATCAAAGAGGCAAGGGAAATCCTGTTATATCCCACGATATGGGACCTTTAAGACATATGGGAAATTACACAATGGGTTTAGAATGGGTTTCATTGGCCCGAGGGTGATGAGACCAACTCAAACCATGATGCACTTTGTAAACCATTCAAGTAATAACATGTGACAGCAGTGACAAGTAGCCTTTTATGGAAAAGAAATTAGAAATATTCACTTTAGTGATCCAAATATTCACCCTTATTAACTTTTAATAATCATCTGAAAAGCTAAACAGATAAGAGCAAAAGCCAAAAAAACACAAAATATAATTTCTAGCACAAAATTAAAACAAATTTTGCACCGTTTTAGAGCATAGTAACCCTTGGTTGGCAAGATAGTAACTTTTTAAAACTGAAACCTCTCTATGTTGGAGACACTGATTGAACTACCGTAAATCCTCTAATAGTGGCCTGTAGTCACTTAAAAGCCGGGTCTCCGATAATGGCCGGGGGCGTGGTCGACATGAACAAATAAAGGCCGGCCTCAAATACAGGCCGGGGAAAAAAACAAAGGAAACAAGACTAGGTCAAAACCTAGTATATGGCTGGACCGTGTCCGTCTCCTCTCTCCGCCGCTGTCCTCTCCACCGCGCCCACGGCCCGCATTGATCCTCCCGATCCAAGCCCCGGACCCCCGCCGAAATCTCGGCCGGATCACCGGGAACACATCGGCGCCCAGCTATCGGCACTGGCCGGAACCATGCCCCCGGGAAACTCTGGGGGCGCGCCGAAACCTCCATGCTTGTCTCTCTCTCCGCCGACAGAACAGAGGGCTGTCAGGTGGACTGAGCTCGTGCATATGCATCGAAATAAACGCTGATATGATATAACTGTATAGATTCTATTCTTAGGTTCAGTTAGCTTCAGTTAGCTTCAGCTTACATGCAAACAACGGTGGATACCGGTAAACTCCTGGTGCCTGTTTGTAACTGTAGTTTGTAGTAACGTACAAGTGCCACAAGATGGCTCGGCTGGCGGAAGTCTCTGGAGCATGCCGTCGTCGATTACCGTAATTATCATAATGCATTGCAGTAACAAAAAAACGTCTACCTAACGTACCCCAACAGAAGCAGATCAGAAAACAAGGAGGCTTCGTACTAAAATATGAGCAATATACTTATCAAACAGAGGGAATTAGAAATAAAGGCCTGTCTCTAATATAAGCCTGCTTCCAATAAAGGCCTGGTACCCTCTGCAGTTGAGGTAAATAAAGGCCCGGGCCAATATTAGAGGATTTACGGTATTGGTAAAGCAATGCAGCAGATTTCCCGCCAAATCTGACCCAATGGCACACAATGTAAAATGCAGTGTAGAGGCCAGTAGAGGCTATCGAGTCTTCTCCATGATGGTCTCATTTGTTAATATATTGTTATAATTAAATGTATGAATGTGGTAATGGTTTGTGGCTGTCAAAATGCTACATCTAGCAATTTTAAGAAAGGTTCAAAAAGCTTCTTTTCCACCCACAAATCAAACTCTTCAAAAACATCCATGTACATTCCTTGTACATAAAAGATTGTATCATCTGAGATTTGTTGTTTGGAGGCTATGAACAGGTGGCAGATGTACAGTGTTTTTATTTTTACTTTTCAGAGATTCAAATCTCCTTTCCTAGGCTTCACAGTACTCTCACAAATGCTTCAACAAGAATATGTTTCTAACTGCATTTACAATACAACGCTATGATTACACCATTGATTCAGCTGGGTCCAAGCTGTGTCATTGTGTCTGAGCAATACCAATCCATGCCCCATTGTACCACCATGTAAAATGGCCCATAGATACATATTCTGTAAAACTGAACAAGCTGCCAATGAAATCTCTTGTCTCCTATAATTGCCTCCCACACACTTCAAACTGGCATGCTGCAAAGGGATCGCTTTCAATAACACCAATAAAACATCACATGGAAGGTGAGAACAGATTGCCATGCCTGTTAAAATGGCTGAATGTGTGAGTTTTAGATCTCGGTGAGAATCAGCTTTCACAGATAATTGTGTAACATCAGATCTGTGGTCAAGTTCATCCTGCACAAAAACAAATGTGCAGCATTGATTCCTGTCATTGGGGCTGTTTAGATGACAGCCATAATGAGATATGTGATCGAAACAAGTGTCTCAATGGTTCATTGTTCATTACTGTCATAAATTCATTATTCGGGCTGGAGAAAGCGCTCGCTCTGTCTGTCTTGAATAATTTGCATGACAGAGGTCACTGTTCAAGACAGATCAACTGTCTTATAAGAAAATCATTGGACAGTCAGGTTTCCAAGTGTCCAACAACATGATGGGCATAATATTCACAGCAATTATTTCAACAAAGGGAAGAGATTTTTATTTTCTTTTATTTGAAACATTTTGTGTTTAGGAAATTATCAAAGTGAGTCAAGATTCTGTACCTTTGAGAGTTTTTGAGAGAGGGCGATTGCTATGCACACTATGTGTTGGTGACCGGACTTACTCCATTAAAATAAATGTCTAGTCCTGGGCTTAGCAAAGCTTACCCTACCCTAGCAAGATATTTGAACACTCTCTTTGACAATTTTTCTAAGCTCCTTCAAGACAGCCTCTGAGGAAAAAATGCACTTTTTACCCCTAATTTTCTTAGAAAAATGTATTTGCTTAATTGGAAAAAATACCGGCTCTTAACTACAGTCTGGTAAAATAAATCACTTGTGTTTATATAAAACAACATGGTTATAATGAAAGATCAGAAAGTTAGTTGTTCAGACACAAATTATGTATGTGCATGTGATTCCTGTCCTTCTACAAAGCAGAAATGGCTTATAAATAACTATTAAAGATATTTTTAAATCAGTTCATTCCCATTCAATTCAGACTTTGAATTCAGTTGGTAAACGTAATCCATCACTGTGAACAAGAAGCCGCCAATCGCATTTTGCAAACTTGAATCAAAAAGCTAATATCAGCCGATAAACTTTAACAATTTGTTTACAAGTTCTGTTCACCAATTCATATTAATGCCGGGAATCTGGTCTCTGCTTGTAAACAAGAAGAGGCAAGATAATGCCTCTAGGTCACTACATGTCTGATTTCTGGGTTTTTTTTACTGTCAAAAATAAATCTTTCAAATCTTTCAACCAATAGCTAACGTTCTCTGCGATTACAATAGGCCCCAGCTTCTGTCAATCACAACTCACAATCACAACTCACAACCAAAGCAAGACACTTCCGCCAGCTATAGTCCATAGAATGAAATTAAAATTAGAGCTAGATTTTGCACAATTACAACTTAAAATTGTTGCCCTTACTCACTGAGTTACTCTCAGTGAAGAAGACAGCGTTGGTTTCAAAACGATTACTTTGAAAAACAACTAAGACAAATGAAAAATAACAAATATAACTGTTGAATTCTTAAGGCAGGTTTGGGGGGGTGGGGGGGGGGGGGTATTTTTCGCTTCTTCAACAATTTTATATCATTACCTTGAGTCTAAAGAACAGACATGTGTCTTGTCATGTGAAAATAATTAATAAATGTTTTAAGTAATTTATTCACTAGTGTTCCTCTCCTACCTAAAGACAGCTACAGGCTGTTTTTCTAGCAGAGTCTCTGCTCTGATTGGTCGGCAGTACTAGAGGCCCCGCCCCCTACTTCTGCCCCAAATGTAAGATGATTAGTCGACTCCAGTAAAGTCAGCTTTCTACATCACAAACTGACAGACTTTTTTTTCTGACTGGCCCGTTCCAGAGGTGACAGTTTTTTCTAAATACAACTTTGGCAAAACAAAAAATGATACAATTTTCTATTTCTATTCTATTCTATTTCTTTCATATTTCTATAGAAAGTGGCTATATTTTCTATAGCCACTGTATGTGTGTAGTAGGGGAGTTGAACAGCTGACCTCTTTGCCCAGTGACCCTCAGATAACACATGGGAATCTACATAGCTTCTCTTCCCATGTTCCCCTGAGACACAGCTTGACTTGCCTCTCTCTCTCTCTCTCCCTCTCGCTCTCTCCTTTGACCTGCTCTGTTTTCACACCTAGCTGATTTAGCAGTTATTTTGACTCTTGAAGCGTGTTTTTGTGGCCATATCAGAACACTACAATGACAAAAACCTTGTAAAGAAGTTTCCAAACCAACCCTGGAGCTTTGTTTGCAGGGAGAACGTGATCTGACCATGATCCCACCCAACTACTGGAAGGACTGTGCATTATAGGTTAAACATGCTGTGAATTATTAAAAGGACAAGTTTTACCCTGGGAGAAAGTCTTTTCCCGCACCAAATTTCTGACCAATGTAGGAATTCATTGCCATCCCATGTGCCTTTTGTTAATAAATTATGGTTTGCTTGAATTTTTGTTTTGTGTGAAACATAACCGAACCAATATAAGTAATATAAATGCAACAAAGTGACAATTGGTGGTCCCCTGACCAAAGCAAGTGAACTATAGGGTTGAAAATGCCCTTAGAATCTGTGATATTTTCATGGAAATAAATGTCTGTTTTGCTCCTCTATATCTGATTGCTATAACACAATGATTCAACCTATATCCAGTTCATGAAAGCTTGCACAGCTTGCAATTTGCTCTTCTAAACACACGGTGTCTAGTTGAAGTGATGCGTTTTACATTTCCAGTTTGTTTGGAATAAACAGTAGACAAACTGGGTAGTTAGCATGAGCAGTGATAGCCACCATGGCTGAACAGACAAAGAAAAGAGCGCCACCTGCAGAAACTCAAACTGCATCAACAGAAAATCCAAGAAAAAAGACGTCACATACTGGACACACTGTTTTGATGGACAAACACCACAGCAATGAGCGCTTAGCACCAAAGATGGCGACAGAATAAAAAAGATTATTACCATCTTAATTTCTGTTTCTCTTTCATTCTTTCTTGCTCTCTGTCTTTCTCTGTCCTCCCCCTCCTCCAATCTCTTTCCCAGGTGTATATATGAGGTGCATATATATATATACATACATATATATATATATATATATATATATAGGGAGCTCTTAAAACCTAATTATGTTTGCAGGACTCGACCCTTGGAGGCAGAAGAGCATAGTACAAGCAGATTAAGAAGGGCTCCTTTGTCAGGCTTCTCTGTGGCTGGAGAATGGCTTTACAAGCTGAAACAAAAGGCCTGTCAGAGCCAAATGACTCCTATAATCCTGACTGACAGCACTTTTACTACAAGCAGCGCTAACCAGCATTACCTGATGTATGCACACAAAGTGACATGCATGTGCATGAGGCAAGCGAACCTTAACACCACACACACACACACTCTATTACATATATTATATTAGCCTTGCTTTTACTGGATCTGTAGTCTTTATTTTTCTTGAGTATTCTGTACATTTGGCACTTTGTATTTTATAGTTTTTTCTTCTTCATCCATTATAATTTTTTTATCTATCGCTCACATTTTTACTTATCTTGTAAAGCACTTTGTAACTTGATTTTGATAAGTAAGATAAGGCTATAATTATTATTAGGTATGTACACACACACACACACCATACATTTTCGCTCTTGGCGCTTATTATGTTGGGTCTTGATGGTTTCCTTTACTGGGAAAAAAAAAGCTTTCCTTTTATTCTTTAAAAAAAAACTCTAATGTTTCCCTCTGCCCTACATCCTCTACTCTGCTCTTTCCTTTATTCCTTCCCCTTCAATTATGGAGAAAAACTACTTTCCTCAGCATTAACAGAACAAACAAATTACACTGATCTTTTTTAATTCAGAAATGAGGCAATTTCCATATCAAACTTAGACACATCTTGTTCTCTCTATTGTTTCAAAAAAGAACATGATGATCATTTAGAGACAGTTAAGGAGAATGAATTGAAAGTGGGGGATTGGTGTGTGTGTGTGTGTGTGTGTGCGTGTGTGTAAGCATGGCGGAGGAGTGAATCATGCTGTTTAATCTGAATTCATTTTGGGGGGCTTATCATTTCAAGAAAGCATGTCATTTGAGTTTAGTAAGATGTGGGCTGAGCGGTCAAAATTTGAAGCGTCTCTAAATTATAAAAACACCTTCAGTAAAATTCAGTCAAAATCCAAGCAATAGGATAGAACAATATAGAATTGAATACAGTTGAATAGAATCTTAATGACGCAAGCTGTAAATTCACAATACTGCTTCAGTTAAAGGAGTAGATTGAGAACATGAATACCAAAATCATCTAGGTTAGTTCAAAACAGTGTATGTAAAGTGTTAGCATGGAGTCTACTGCAAGGAGGTTCTATATTAACTGGAGGATGAACGGAAAAATGGCCGCCCATTCATTTGAACGTAAGCTGCTCACCCAGCGCATACGCCAAAAAAGTTTTTTTCTTCCTGGTTTACTTCCGTGATGTGCGGCCCACGGTGCATGCGCAGTAGTGTCTGCTTACGTACCCCCGCCAGAAGTAACGCGCCCACAAGCGAGCCCTGCCGCGTTCTCGTCATCAAGTGAGCAGGTCGGGAGCGAGCGAGCTGCAGGTGGGAGCGTGGGAACGGACAGTTTGGTGGGGGAGGGGCGGCTGTGAGAACAGAGTAGAGAGAGAAAGAATCTCCTAAAG
Organism: Centroberyx gerrardi; assembly: GCF_048128805.1. Lineage (NCBI taxonomy): Eukaryota > Metazoa > Chordata > Actinopteri > Beryciformes > Berycidae > Centroberyx > Centroberyx gerrardi. Next base: position 2,355,770 of record NC_136016.1, on the reverse strand, counting down.
TTCATATTCGTCTGCCCCTCAATACTTAATGTTCATTCAGCGTCAACATGTAGATCTAATTTAGTTTTTTATTTGAAAATAACCTATTCAACTTTTGTAAGAGGATTTAGAAAGTTATGTAAAAGATGGAGCTGTTATCGTCAACTCAAACAGGCGTACGTAATTAATCCAATCGAAAATACATTACATTCTGACATTTAAATGCAGCTTCAGTTCCTTGCTATTTTATTTGAGTTACTTAGCAGAACTAGGTAATGAAAATCATGAGTTGGCCCTGTATCCTTGCACAAGCATTTACAGCACTTTGCCATGGTAGTTTGACAAGATGTCATCATACGGTTAGTTTATCTGTCAAAACTAAATGTCGACCTGGTTCACTTCCCTACACAGCAGCCACAAACGCTTCTGTTTAGAAACAGTGTAACTCTGACTGGCAGCTAGACTCACAGTCACTACCATGCAAGCAAGTTAACCACACAGCACCATACAATACTGTCATGAAACTGAATTAGAAATCGCGTACAGGGCAAGTTATTTAAAATTGTTTATTTAAAAAAATTAAAAGAACATAAAGTTAATTCACAACGAAATACAAAAGTGACGAATAGCATGACTAGTTGGGTTCGCAAGACAGACCTGTGGAATACATGTCAAGTAGGCTAAAAACAAGGCTAATAGTTAGCTTGCTGTCTACATCTCCATGTCATGAACAAGCACAGAAAACACACCTAATCCCAAACCTCCGTTTTCGGTGATCTGTTCTTATCTGTACATATTAAATACCAGTGGGCTACTCATGTAAAATACTTAATATCTTGATAAAAGCGAAGGTAGACTGTACGAACACAGCTGACAGACGGAGCAGCAGAGGAAGCAGGAGGCTCGTTCCCGATGCAGAGCTCAGAGGCGCGTGCTTGGCTCGTACCCTGGGGTGACGTCACACACAAAAACAGCCTTTCATACGGCTCTGAGTGATTTAAAAAAAAATCAGCCTTCATGATTAAAAAGTACATAATTGAAAGAGTGTTTTAAGGTCTTGTGTGGAATTTTAGGCTGCAGTACCACCGTTGGCCACCATGTCAAATTGGCAGCAAGGCTGAGACCTGACGCCTGGGGGCTGGTCTACTGTCACTCAACATAGTGTATGCTAAAGTGTTAGCATGGAGCCTATCACTCAACATAGTGTATGCTAAAGTGTTAGCATGGAGCCTACTATCACTCAACATAGTGTATGCTAAAGTGTTAGCATGGAGCATGCTATCACTCAACACACTGTATGCTCTTCACATAACAGCTAAGTTAACTAACAGGTCAGTCTACCAAACTTTAAGCTTTGGTCTCAATCAGCATGCCCCCTTTTTCACGTTTCCTTTCTGTAGCTAAAACGCCTTTGATCCGACTGAGTGATCTTTCTCTTTCTATGAGATATAAAGGAAGAGGAAGAGAAAGAGAAAGAAAGAGAGAGAGAGACAGAGAGAGAGAGAGAGAGAGAGTCAGAGAGAAAGAGAGAGAGAGGGAGTACCTGGCCTTTTGCCAGGACAAGTTTTTGCTTACCAGGCAAATCCAGGCACTTTGACTAACAACCTGTACAACCGTCACAGCAGAGGCCAAACCAAGACGGTCATTAAAAAGACACTTATTAACATCACAAGAACAACCTACGACCATGTAACACATACACACACACACACACACCCTCTAAACTGCAGCAAGAGTCTGCAGACGATTGCAGTGCAATAATGATGGTCCACTTCATCACACACATACACACACACTTACACACACAAACAAGAAATATTAACAAGCTTACAAGCTCTGATCTGCTCTGATCTATATAAGCAAATCACCATGAATTTTATCCCCTCAGAGTCCCACTGAGCCTATTGATTGTGTTTCACAGCGGCGGTCTGATGTAACAGCTTGCCGCCACAAAGCCTCCATTATCGATTGTCCCATCTCATCTGTGCGCTGGAATCTAATACATACATTGGGCTCCATTCAACAATTCAAGGGCAATTGAACATTTTGGTGCGGGCAACGCGGGGAGGAGGGGAAAACAAAGCCTTACGCAAATCCCCCCACCTCCTCCCAAAGCACCATGGGAGTCTGCGGCAGCATAATTATAGCACCCGCAGTGCCAATAGTATGGGAATATACTGCACACTGCAAATAAAATTCCATTTTAACAACTCATTCAATCTCACGTTGAGTTGTAAAATCCAATTTTTCTTGAACATATCAGTCAATGGGGTGAGATGATTTCAAATGGGATTTTCCACAGAAAAGTGTCAGTATCTCTGAATAAGATCACTCCACCCGTTTCAAGATATTGCCACTTTTTTCTTGAAATTCCTTGAAATAAGTTCAATAAATTAGAAATGATCTCACTGCACATATTTCACTTGATTGTTTCAAGAAAAAAAAATAGTTCCAGACTCAAGGCAAGATTAAATTACTCCATTACGATGGAGGTTTTCTTGCAGTGTATGAGCACTTATGTTGTAGCAGGAATGGTATAATTATAGTCAGAGCTCATTACAATTGCTGTATCGCTCAATCATTGGTTTGGTTGTTCAGCAAAGGCTCACAAATGAATGGCAGTAAATGTCTTTTACAAGAGTATAAATGTATGAAATGCCACACAAAATACAGACAGATTAAACAACATATGTCAGGGATGGAAATGTTACTAGTCTGATGATGGTTTGTATCTTTCAGACGAAGTGAGTGTAACATGGTCCTGCTTGGAACTATGGTGCTTGCAGTTATTCCATGTTGCTCTTGAAAAGAGAACACCTAAAATGTAAATATAAATGCATGTGCATTATAATCAATCTTTCAATATATCAAAAGTGACCATACTGCATGAGAAACACTGAACTAAAACAATCCACTAATCACTTCACTTGCATTTACAGTGGAATTATCATGAGATGGAGTCAAGGAAATTAAGAGAAAATGATTTATCTGATTAACTGCTGGTATCAGCTGCACAGGAATAAAGATGAAGATGACATATAACAAGTAGGAAACCTTGGCTATAGCATTGTGCACACACATACATAAATCCATACAGAAACACAAACCCATACACACACGAAGACACACACACACACACCCTGTGACAGTTGTGGTATGTTACAGATGTACAATGTGAGTTTTAAACTGCCACCACACAGCACCAATACAGTCCCACTTCCTTCTACTGTGGGTTCAGTAAAGTACTACTACTAGTACCACTACTGCTGCTGCTACAACTACTACAAAGTGTGTGTCAGCGCGTGTGTATGTTAATGCACCCATCAGCATTCTAAAGGTTACTGTACTTGAGGTTTACCCTCAGAAGTAATAATAGACTAGTATTTCTGCTCCAAATAGAGAACTGTGAGATAAACACAAAGGAGAGAAGGTCAGGTATGTGTTGAATAATGAAGTGTGTGCGTGTGTGTGTGTGTGTGTGTGTGCGCTTGCATGTGTGCGTGTGTGTTTGTGCGCTGAATGTGGTAGAGTGTGTGCTCTGACATTAACTGGCCTTGAGTCTTTTGATCTGAATCGTAAGTCTTCAAAGCGGCTTCCCAGGCATAAAGCAGATTAAAGTGAGTCAAGGACTTAACAATTACTTTCAATTGAGAGCATGACAAGAGACAAAGTCGTTGCACGTGATAATACATCGCAGGGCTCTCCAAACGTTTTTTTTTTTTTTCAGCCACAGACCATAACTGAGCTAATGGAATTTGCAGTTTGATTCTTGAAAAAAAACGAGACATCTACTCTTAAAAAATGATTGAAAGCGCACCATTGAAACTAATTATGGTACTTTTTTAAGGACATAAGGTAACTTAAGCCCATTTACAGTTGTAATCCTATACATTTTTGAGGTATTGAATAATGACTTCATCTAAGGGTTTTAGCCTTTGGAAAATGAACTCTTGAATGTGAATTGTAATAAAGGAGCCCTAACGATACAAGCTCATGGCCTGTTTTGGGTCCTGAGTAGTAGTTTAAGAAACACAAGAGTAATGTGTTAATGAATCATTTCAGACCGAGAGCCATGTTGCCTCATTGTAAAACAGACACAAATGCTTGCAGTGCTAATACATGTATACATTTTGTAAACTGTTGTCCTTGTTTAAGTACTTTCTAATTTGGGAAAGGATTTTAATGCGATACAGACCAGAAAAATAACAACCCTGGAGCCAAATATTGAGTTGTTCTGTTCTCTATTTCTGTTCTGTCTCTCTCTCTCTCCCTCTCTCTCTCACACACACACACACACATACACACACACACAGAGCTAGTAGGAACCAATTAAAGAAAAAAAACTGCAACCCCACATGCAATTTCCAGATCAAGGCGCTAAGCACAAAGCCTCAGAGAAAAATTATACTGCGGTGTTTTTCATGCTGATTTTCAAAACGTGTTTGTGAAGGAGCTGTACAGTATCCGGTCAACATCTTTCTAGTGTCTTTTGCAGCTATAATGGCAGGTCAGAGCGTCGGCACATTACTTCTGCCACCTCCTTATGACACATCTTAAGCTTTTGCCTCTATATTTCAGGGAGTGGAGTGAGACAGGTTGCATTGCCCGTACAGTATGTGTAGTATTCCACTGTGGCTTCCAAACTATTGCCTTTGCCTTTCTCTGCATTTGTTTAACAGTCAACAATGTAATCCATTCAGAACAGGGCTACAGGCCTTGCATGAGCAAATAGTAACGCTTGGCCCATTTTCTGAGCGTGTATAGCACTTTGAATTCAGTCTGTTGTAGTGAAGTTGCGTCACGTACTCGAATGTGTCTGTGTAGTGTAGACATGGAGAGAGGCTTTTAATCATGCTTTGGTTGAAGATTGAAGACGAGGCTGTTCTGTTTGGTTGTGAAATGACCGGAGGTTAAATCACCAGTTAATCAACACCAGTGTCAAACCTTTAAAACACCCTGACAAGTGGCTGAGGGAAAAAGCAGTACGCTAACATTTGTGTGTGCAGCCACTAGGGATGTTAATGATTAATCGACGATCGATTAATCACCATTAACAATTTGATCGATCAAGCATATATTAATCAATAATGTACGTTATGTGCTATTTCTCATTTTTTTCTGAAATGATTTACCGCCACAAGGGCGCAATTTAACTTTCACCGCCTATACAGAGGAAGAAGAAAGCCAAGCAAGCGGGCGGAAGCATTACACCCGAAAAGACAACAGTGTTCATTGTAAACATGGTAATATAAAGTTGAAATACAGCACCTCTACAAGCACAATGAAAGAGAATGCATTCCCCCGGCTGGCGAAGTTGGCGCGACACTATTTGTGCCTCGCGACCCGGGACAGCTGTTCCCGCGAAGCGTGTGTTTCAGCGGATGGACTGACTGTCACCAGGCTGTGCACTGGACTCATCCCTGACCAAGTAGATACGCTCTTATTCTTAAATAAACCAGTAGATTGTCGTGCCATTGTTTCCAATAGGCTACATAAACTGTGGCAGCGCCACAATATCGGCACGGCCGGCACAACATAAACAGTTAATCAATGTATAGAAATTGATCTAAATCGCTCTGTAATGCGTCTAATGTGCGCATCATGTCTTGTCTGTCATTTGGCGATGCAGTAGCTCTGTACTCAACCTGACAGTCCGTCTCCCATTCTGAAAACGTAACTTGATACTTTTCAATCGGACAATTCTAACGCTGCTCAACACTCAGAAAGTTAACATGAGTGCAGTGCAGAGACTTCATTGCATATTCCGCCAGTTGGGTTCTGTTGAACACAATGGAAAGACAATTTAAAGTAATTGACCCTAAAGAAAGTACATTTTCAGCCTGTGGGAAACACTGACGTCCGTTGTCGGGGGTCCCAACTCTTTTGAATTATGCTTGGTTGAGTAACTTGTTGAGTAGGCCTAAAGACAGGTGTAAAATCACACATTTTCTATTTTCTATGTCAAAAGCTGTTTTTTACATAATGATTAATCGATTAATTGGTCATTAACGTGACCGACGATCGATTAAGGAAATTTCTGAAAATTTGCATCCCTAGCAGCCACATAATCAGTGTGATTGATTAGCGATCTCTAGAGTAATCTTTACTTCTCTTGTTTCTCAAACCTGTAAAACAGGGCCCATTGCTCCTTGTGTACATACTGTGTATTACATCATTTCTGTGTGCTCACAAAACTATATTCTACGAACAGTGTCAACATGGAGCCCAAGCATTGGCTTTCGACATGCTACAACAATGCGAGTCTTATGTCACCGGGCAGGACACCCAGAAATAAAGAAAAACACAGGAAAAGACTTGTCTACTTTTCCTCCCTGGCTCTCATTTCTTTACTTCTCTATCATACCTGATCATTCTGGGGACACAAAAATATTTGTTATTGCCAAGGCGCTGTGGCTTTGATCCTCACTATTGATTAATGTTGGGTCATCTAGGAATTGAAGCTTATTCTACTGTTGCACTCACTGTGAGTCACTGTGGCTAACGGCGTCAGCTAAATGTAAATGTAATTAAGACCCAGATGCACGGAAGAGGCAGACCAACCTTGTCAGCATTGACGGAGTATATGATGAGTATACAGTATGTACTATGTACTAAGTGTTCTTTAAGATTATGGTTTTTAGTGACAGGCTGGCACAAAGATTAAAGGTCTGTGATATAAAATGACAGTAACAGGAGAAAATACAATGTTCTGACCGAACTCCATATCACCATGCCCTTTTGATGGCTAAAAGTCAGTCACAATGTGATATACTAGAGTAAACAAATTACAGGGGAATACCATTCAATTTAAGAATTCACATGGGTTACAATTACAGTATGGCCTAGGGGAGCCCAAACAGAAATAGTCAATAACTTTTTCCCCAAGCAAGAAACCAGAGAACGAAGACTGTGATGTTATACAGATGTATGTATCAATTAGGGATGGGCATTTTAAGTAATTTCAATATTCGAGTACTCGCATTAAATTATTATAGAGTACTTGAGTACTCGCAAAAAAAAAACTAACGTAAGAATATGGTCAGAAATTAACACCCAAGCGAAAATGCGGGTAGGGGTCCGTGTCCGACTGGAAACACACAAGCGGAACCAAAGTTTGGCTAACGCTAAACAGTTAATTTCGTAGGCTATAGGCCTGTAAGAATATCTATTACTATCTAATGCTTTCACATTTATGTAAATTGGCCAACAACGGAAAACAAGTGCAATTTGAAATTCATTTATTGAACAAACAGGCTACCTTGTCGGCACTTTGCAGATCAGCCCTCAATTTCACCGCGCTTTCCTCATACATCTTCTCCACTCTCGTAGCTGTTCGCTGCGATGGTAGCTTGTACTCCAGCTCAACAAACGCCATCAGCTCGTGGAAGCCTTCTCTTTCCACAAAGCTTAACGGGAGCATATCTCCGGTCATCATTTTCGTGATGAGCTGGCTAATCTTCTCTGCCCTGGTGGCATCACAACGGCGTGTGCTAACACTGCTAGCAAATGAGGTGGTGCGAGACTGCCTGTTATCTGTCTCCGCTGTTTTCTCCTTGTGCTTAATGCGCAAATGGTTAATCATCAAACTAGTTGTTCTATGATACGCAAGTTTAACGTTACATAGTTTGCACTGCACATTCATTTCGTCTATTTTGTCGAAATACTTCCAAACATCACTCTTATGCCTGGTCGCCATTCTGCCTGTAACGTTCGATCCTGTAACAATGCGTGCGCAGATCTATCATTTTTGCTAGCAGTCCCATCCAAAAAATGTAAACTTTTAATATAGAACAGGGTCAATTTACGTTTATATTTATTATATACATATATGTTTTTTTTATAAAGCAAAAAAAAAAATGCGAGTACTCTATACGTTGAACCGTTGAACGAATACTGATGTCCAAATCGAGTACTCGAGTACTCGAGTACTCATGCCCATCCCTAGTATCAATGTTTACATTCATTAATACAGACCAAACTATCCTGGGGCATAGTGATAACTTCAACACTGAAATTTAGTGGTATTCATCTCCAACACATTTCTGCTACCCAAATTACACATAATTTCCATGATTATCATGACAAATAGCACAATTTCCATGACCAGTTTTATAAGCGTCGCTGTTGTTGTTGGCAACAACTACAATTTGTAACTTTTGATAAAGTTGATAAAGGATCAATAATTCAGGTTTTACTGCCCCATATCACAAAATGACCATAATATATATGGGGGTTGATAGGGTTGTTGATCAATGATTACTTACATTTCTGGCTTTCAAAACGTGCTTTCTGGCCCGTACTCTGTCTTGGAACAACCCCCCCCCCCCCCACCCCCCCCAAATGCAATATGACTCCATCAAAAGGAAGTACATCTACCCACAGCCAAGCTTCACCATAAACACAAGCAGAAAAGCAGCACAAATTTCCTTAACTTCTTAAAACTTTTGGATATGTATGATTTTCCATATGTGTTCCAGGCCTGGAAAGCACAGGTTTCAAATTCCGCGATGCTTCCAGGTTTTCCATGACTGTCGGAATACTGATAATTACCAGCCAACTCTACACAGAAAGATGAGAGATCATTTCTTACCTAGCTCCGCCTTCTCCCGTAAGACATCTTTGAAGTTGAGGCCACTGTTGAGAGTTGAGTCCCGGTAGCGGAGGAAGGGGGGGTCTCTCTGCTCGGTCCTGCCCCCGTCTCGGTGCGCCACGCTGGGCTTCAGGGGCACGGCCTTCATCCCCCTGCTCCAGGTCCGGGGGTCCCACACCGTCCATTTGATCAGGTCCTCAAGTCGAACGATCACCTTCTCAGACACGGCGATGACCTCGTCCTGCGGCAGAAAGAGAGAGAGATATCAACTGTAGAGTGATAGCCAGCCTGGAAAGCTCCCATCCTGCATCTATTGTGTATCAGAACTGCAGAGTAGGGTTCGGACAATATTGGCTTTTATTTTCTGATATTTTGACTGTGTTCACACCAGAACATTTAAAAATAATTACAAGTATTCAGTGTTTCCCTCAGACTTTTATTCTTGTCAGGGCATTATATTGTTGTTTATTCTGGCACAAATTCAAATTTCCACTGCGCTGTATTATTTTTTTGCTTGTTCATAAATTGTGGTTATTTTCTAAGAGCCTTTGTTGGCTTTAAAGGTATTTTGGCTGGTGCAGAGTTTTCAGGGACACATCCATTAAAATGCAGTGTGTATCTGCAGACCAGCACAGCATATAGAAATGTTGGTTTACTGATCCATGCACACACACACACACACATACGCAGATGAGAATAGGCAGTCGATCTTAATGCAAATCATTTCACATAAATCACAGCATGGAAATCAATACATACCGACATGAACAAACACACACACACACACACACACGCATACACAGCATATGAAAGATGCCTTTTCCTGCTCCCTCCTCCCCCCGCTCTCTCCTGTTTTTGCTTCAAGGATGCTGACTGACTGAATTACCAAATCAGCTTTAATTTTTAATGGAACAATCTTGATATTGAGTGACCTCGTTACATTATGTATCTGCCGGCTGCCTGCCTGCCTGCCTGGCTGGATGCATCGCTGCCATCGAGGGCCTTGATCATTCTGAGCGCCCGGATTGCTTTGCCAAATAAATACATGATTCATTAAAAGGATGAGGCGATAAGGCAGAGGCTGGAGCCTGGCGAGGATGACGGGATGGTAGTTATTTAGAAGGCATACAGTAAACATAAGCACATACACTGATAAACACACTCCCACACTACGGTTACGGTACTGATATTTGGGGCTGATATTGTCCTTTTCTTAAAAATGGGATACTACACTGGTTGTCTATGGGAAGACCTTAACCTGAATTGATTCTAATGAGACATTTTGATCAGGTTCCACACAAGTATCAATGGGTTTCTTCTTCGTTGTCGTTCTTCTTCTTCTTCTTCTTCTTCTTCTTAATATTATCCTGGGTTTCAATGGAGAGTTTTAGTGTCTCATGATGGTCTACATGCTGTTTCAGAGGCTTTTCCACCCTGACAAGAATACAGTTCTCAAGGAGACACTGAATACTTGGAATTTTGGAGGGATTTGTGGGCATGAAAATGGCCAGAAAATGGCCAAAAAAAGGGCCAAATATCAGCTACTGTATCAGCAGCTTTAATCCAAAAATCGGCCTTCAAACTTCCACATCAGTCAAATCCTCCCCACGTCCTTACACAATTGCACTTTATGCATGCGCAGATAATAAAATCTGTACAATCTGCAGAGCAGGCAGACTTTTCAGAGGAAACTTGATCAGGCAATTTACACAACTACACTGTCACTCTTTTCTCTTTCACATCCCCCCTTTTTCTCTATTCCTCTATCAGCACGCCTTTGTTTTCTTTCTTCCTCCTATCTCTCTGTCCTCCTCTCCATTAAGCTGAAGGAGGCATTAACTGCTTTCTTAGTATTTTTCACCACCTTTCCCCCCTGCAAACACACATCACAGGGAATGCTGCTCCTTCCACAGGATTTGGCTACAAACATGCACTGCCGAGCTTTATATAAAGTAGACACACAACACACACACACACACACACACACACACACGCCGATGTACATTTGCACACCAGCTCTAGTCACGTAGGTTCCTGCTGATCATTGCATTTATAATTACTTTCCATTTCATGCACGGCAAATAAAAAGAATGAAAAAAGATGGTTTCTTTCTCTTTGAGACAACATCTAAGTAGTGAAGACACACATATCTATCTATCTCTATCATCTCCACAGAAATCTATTGGTCTCACCCGGGGGCACCGATTTATTATTTTCTCTTTTCGAGCTCTAACAGAGTGTAACATCTTTTTTTTTTATTTTAATTTTTGTAATAAGTTTCTTTCATTCTGCTTTCCTCTGGTTCACGTCAGTTCAATTCCTGCGTCAATTTTAGTTGATGTTTCAAATATAAGTAAATATTATTCCTACTCTAGTGTCATACGATGATTAAATGCTGTTTTAAGACAACCAAAACACACTGCATACCCTGGATAGTGATGTTATCTTTATAGGGGGAAAGAAGTTCCCACAACTATGCGATAGGCAGACCTAAGGAGAGTAACTTCAGTCTCAGCCTGGCAAGTGACTCATTAAAATAAATAGTGCTCTTGTCAAATGACTGTATTAAAGTTGGCTCCCACATCATTTACTTTATTTCATTCATATAACCTTTTACCAAAGTAGGGGGTAGGGTTAGACTGATTTAGCGGTTTGGCAATATAATAGGCCAATATTGTTATTTTTCTTAAAAATGGGATCTGGTCCAGTCTGATATGACGGATATGATGCAGTTTGATTGATTACATATTTATTGTAGAAATGATCAATACTACAGTGGTTGTCTATGGGAGTAGTAGTAGTAGTAGTAGTAGTAGTAATAGCATTAGTGTCCCATGGTCTAAATGCTGTTTCAGAGGCTTTTCCACCTTGAGAAGAATACAATTCTGGGGGAAACACTGAATACTTGTATATTTAAGCAATTTATTTTGGCATGAAAATTTTAAAATTTAAAGTATTGTCTGTTGGCAGCTTCTGTCTTACCTCAGTGCCACTGCTACCGCATCTATATGATTATACAGTGTCTGCAACAGTAGAGCTGCAGAGCTAAAAACATACATTCTGGATAGGCTAAGTGCCCTATATTTTTTAGCAGTGGTAGTTAGGGTAATTTTGTCTTTGGTCCCACATCCATTGCTATTTTGGTTTGAGTGCGGATTGCAACAATTAAACTTATCATATTTGGAAATGTTTTAATGGTATAAGGCTTTTTTTTCTTGTTTCACATTTCAATAAAAGTAGAAGGTTTGTAGTAGTAGTAGTAGTAGTAGTAGTAGCAGTAGCAGTAGCAGTAGTAGTAGTAGGTTTGTAGTAGTAGTAGTAGCAGTAGCAGTACCGGTAGTAGTAGTACTAGGATTGTAGTCGTAGTAGTAGTAGTATTAGGTTTGTTAGGAAGCTGAAGGATTTTTGGTTCAATTCCTGGTACCAATACTGCCAACTTGCAGTATTAAGAATGAAATACTTCCATGATGGCTTCAGGCAGAGTCATATGCCTTAGTGTTGTCAGATCATCAGTATCATAGTAGAGACTGTAGAGAAAATGATCTCATGCTGAAGATCTCTGTCTCTGTCTCCACTGGAACCCAGTTAGTGTATGGGAGTCCAATAAGTGAGAATAGCACTGCCTGAGGTACCAAGATCATACAAGTGTTGATGTCACTGGTCTGCAGACATTTTCTCACCTTCCAAAATGACAGACATGCTGACAATGGGACAGCTTGAGTTGTAAAGAGTTTGTTAGTTACTCATAGGCATTAGAGCAAATTGGATCTATTTTGACATTACATGGATGTATTTGAAGTTATGGTGCGGTAGAGGAGCTATCTTCACATTTAAGTCTTTCTATTACATAAGTCATGCTTTCTCTTTTGTTCATATTATCACCTTTCTTTCTTTGTCTTTTTTCTTTCTTTCAATTTTGCACACTGTGTACTGTAATCGTTCACATATTGTCTTTTCCCATACTCTCATATTGCATTGATTGTTGTATATTGCATGATATATTTATCATTTTGATGACTTTTATAGTTCTCTTCCTTTTCATAGGCCACAAATCTCATCTTTCTGTGTCAGTAAATTCTGCTGTTGCTGATACCACTGCTGCTATTTTACATCCGGTTAATGCTAGAAACCAGACTTTTCCCCACATTTGCATTCATGCATTTCTACTTGATACGTTCTAGTCTTTGAATTGTTGGTTGTGTATGTTTTTAGAACCCACATTTGTTTTATTCTTGCTTATATCCAATTTTTCTTTGCTGTATCCTATTTGCTGCTGCAATGACCCAATTTCGCCACAGAGACCAATTGAGTTACATCTAATCTAATCTAATCTATTTTCTTTCTTTCTTTCTTTCTTTCTTTCTTCCCAGCTTGTTGATTTTGGAAAATAAAATGAACTTCCTGTGTTTAGGTTTAGGAGTTGTAAAAAACATGACCTGGAAAAAAAGAGAAAGAAATCAGTGCAGATTGTATTTGTTTTTAACAGGTTTCCAGTTTTTGAGAGTCTTTGCAGAGCAGTTCCACTCAAAACAATCTGTTCCTTGTCATTACACAGCTATGAGTGTGTGTGTGTGTGTGTGTGTGTGTGTGTGTGTGTGTGTGTGTGTGTGGAATGGGGGTGTGTATACAAATACTACATGCACACATAAATACACACACATACACATGTGCATGTGCATGTACAAACGCATGGGGGAGTATCTTTAGAAATGAATAATCTAATGTTTTTCATGGGTTTTACACTTGTGTTGTTTTGCTAAAGTTGTATTTAGAATAAATGCTGCTTCTGAAACAGGCCAGTCAGAACAAAGTCATTTTGTGATGTAGAAAGCTGAATCTATTGCCGTAAACCAATCATCTTGGGGCGCAGCCTGTAGTACCTCCAGCCAATCAGAGCGAAGACTCCCTGGCAGCTAGAAGCGCCCCCAATACATCCTATTGCTCTTTAGACGGGAGAGGAACACTAGAGAAAACATGACTAAAAGTAATTAGAAATGATTTTCACATGGAAAAAAAAACTCACAGGGTTGTTTTGTAGACTCAAGGTAATGATATAAAGTTGTAGAGAAAGCAAACGATAACCCCCCTTTAACATAAGTACACACACACACACAAGCACAGTAATGAGTAATGAGTATAGTGCAGCTCAGTGGCAAGAGAGCCCCTGAAGCAGTGGCATGCTGGGAGCGTTTGGCTGGCTTGGCTCTGGGGTCAGAGCAGGAATTCCTCAGGTCACAAAGGATTTGTCCACCTGCTTCTATGCCTATTGAATAATCTAGCCGCTAACAGGGAAAATATGGAGACAATGAAGAGTTTGAGGGGAAGGAGGATGGCTTTCTGGGGCAGTTAGTGACTAAGTCAAAGTAAGTTAAATTGAAGCCAGCGAGCTAAATGACGTAGTTTAACTCCAAACAATGTTAAATGAATCTCTTTCTGCTCTGTTGTGCTCATTCTCCCTTTTCTCGCTACTATAACTTCTGTCTCCACACAGGAGGGTTCTTAAAGGGTTCTTCTTCTTGGAATAGTGGTTCTATATGGAACCATAATGATTCAAAGAACCCTCTGATTTGTGAAAATAAAACACTGGCAAATCAGAGGAAAGAACCCAGTGTAGTTCTTGAAGAGGTCTTCTAATACTGCTGGTTTGGAGCATTTCATGAATTCTTTATAGCATCATAAAGGTCCAATGTAGAACCATTTAGCATGGTGCTATGAATTCTAAAAGGGTTATTTACAGCACCATAAAGGGTTCTGCTGTGGTACAAGTCGAAAAAAAACATTCCCTGACACTATATAGAACCTTTTTTGTGTACCATACCCATTGTGGGCCCAGAATGGGGATAGCATGGCACTTTTGCAGTGGAAAAACTATTTGGCTACACTGGGAAAAAACTTTTGGTGAAATGAGACCCGGGGTTGAACAAAAAGTCAAACGTTTCCTGGAACTTGATGTTTTTATGTGATTAAAGAAACAATGCTGAGGCAACTCTTTGGGCACTGTTGCCCATCAAAGTAGCCCTGAAAGTTGCACTGTGTATCACTGTCTTGACAGACAAAATCCACCCTAAAAGAGCAAGATCCTTCAACAGGGTGATAATGCCTCAGCTACAAGAGGCATATTTTGGTAATGCTACCAGCAGGTATAAAATTAGACTCTGTGTCCAAAAAATATCTGCTAACACTTTACTTGAAGTGGTGTTCATAAAGCATTATAAGGCATCATAAGAACATCATAAGAACACTGTGAGTGCATGATAATTATTCTAATCTCAGCATGATATAATAAACACAATGTGAAAAACATGTAGGGGGTTGAATACTTTATGGGGCAAAAGTATAGTTCATGACATCATATTAAACTGCCATTTTCTGATGTTTGATGATTATATTGTAAAGAAAAGTCTCTGCTTCTAATGGGATTATAATCTGCTAGTAATGCATCACAATGCAAATTCAAGTAAAGTTTCACCAAATATTTACATGTGTCCTGGCATTTGATGTACAATAAGGGCTAAAATCCTCCCTACCACAGAGTAATAAAGTAAAAGCAAAAGTACACATAGCTTATGCTATTCATGGAAAACAACAGTCTGTTCTGTTACAACCTCAAGGACTGTTTCCTCCGATGTTTCACAATGATGTGAAGTATCATTATTACCAGATGAGATATGAGAAAGAGAGAAAAATGATGTGAAGGGGCTTTTTGTAACTGTTGCCTTTCTCACTCTCACATTCTCTCTCTCTCTCATCTGTGTTGCCAAAGCACATAAAAAAAACAAAGTATAAAAAAGTGAACATGAGATTATGATGATCTCATGTTGAAATGATTGAACAAAATACACAAGTGTATTATGTGTCCTGCAATATAGCACTGTGTTGAACATGTACCATGTTTGTATAAATGCATTCATGTGAGAAACTCTATGCATGTTGTACAGTGTTTCCTCTAGGATTTTTTTTAGCAGCGGGGGGAAAGGGTTTTGTCGTACCTGGGTGGTGCGCGCGCGTAGTACGCCGGCGGTCAGAGTGAATATCAATAGGTAATTAAAAAATATGAAATAAATTGACACTTGACTGCAAAACAAACTTTAGAACATACTCCACTCTCCTCACTTTCTGCCCTCTCTCCTGCTTCACTCTGCTCTCCTGCTTCACTCGCCTCCACTACTCCTGCCTGTCTACTTGTCTAATAAGGTTACATTTGAGAATGAGTAACGTTAGATAATTCTCTCACATCACAAATATTTGATCACGCAACCATTAAGAACATTAAAATATTGTAGTAGCCACCACTAACGTTACATATTTTAGAACCAGAAGGCATTTCTTTCCCTTCAAAACTTCGGGGCATAGCTAAGAACCTTGAGCCCCTCCCTAGCTAAAGTAACATTACCTGACTATCTTCCTCATCGACATCAGGCATCTTTCTCTTCTTGGAGAAATATTTTAACAAACTCATCTGAAAATGCAATCAGGTATATTTAATACATAGCTTATATAAACATCGTTGGCAATTATTTTACCAACGTTTATTGAAGTAAGGCTGCGTTCACACATAGCATTTTTTCCCCAACCGCCAGTGCCCTTTTCTCATTAAAAGCAATGGGAAGCGGCCGCAAGGCGCACAAAAGGCGGCCGCTCCCGAAAAGCGTTGCAGCTGCGTTTTTTTCGTCAGAGGGAAGCTCTTTCAAAAGTTGAGAAATGTTCAACTTTTCAGAAAAGCGGCAGGTGACGTGAACCGCTTTTTCCCAGCCGACCAATCGCAATGACAGAGACGCTGGCCGTTTCCCATAGCAACAACAAATATGGAGAAAGTGAAAGTGCCGGTGGAGAAATTGGACGTTGTAATAAGTAAATTTCCGTTACCGCAACAGCGATCATAAAGGCAGTATGGATTATACTGGACATGTATTGGAAATATCTGGTAAGCCTTTGCTTGTTGCACAACACTGTTTTGTCTGCTAGAAGAGCTAACCAGCTGGTTAGTGAGCTAGCAGCTGCTCAGCTAACGTCAGGTGACGTTGCCGTGATCCACTTTTTATTTCTCCTCACAAAAAGCGCTCCAGGCAGCGCTTTTTCCACATCAAAAAACGCTGTGTGAACGCAGCCTTAATCTACCTTTCTCTCTCTTCTCTTCTTTCTCTCTCTCCCTCTCGCCTCGGCCGGGTGTCGCCACTTCCTGTATCCGTCGTTTCAAATTAAAAGCAGAGTCGTGTAATTGCGACTTTCATGACATTCATTGCTGCAAAATGTATATAACGGAAACTCTGTTGTAATATTACACCTATACACACCTATAAATCTCCTAGCAACCACAATCCATTGGAGAATTGGCCATTCATTAATAATGTCTAAATATATAACAACCAGGCTAGAAGATTGTTGTGGTGTGGCTGTAGATCCATTCAGTAATGTTCTCAGTAAAAGTGAATAGTGTGATAAGGTGGATTTGTTTCCAAATGTAGGTTACTATGACACAGTAAACTGTCTTGTCTTTAGCTCTAGTCTCTACTCCAAAACACTCTGAGTTGTAGCTTGAGAAGAGTCAGCTCAGTTAACCTGAACTAACTGATGGTTTTTGGCATTGTTAGCTAGGTAATTAACAGGCTAATTTAGCAAAGCAACTGATATTAGTTTTGACATACACCTACTAGCCACTAGTAATGCTAGCTTCTACCAGATACATTAGCTAGTGCTCAAATCAGATGTACAAACAAGACAGTGACAGTTACGTGACCAGATGCTATGGTTAGCTAGCTAACAAGCTGATATTACTTAAACAGGCCCCAGTCAAAAACAGCACAGGAATTAACCATGTCTATTCAATTCTGTAGAGACAACCAAGTTAAGAGTTCAGAAACGCACCAACTGTTCAGAGCCACTGTTGCCAAGAGCTGTGGACCTTCAACATGGCCCCCTAGGGTGGGTTACGTCACCTGAAAGCCTTCTATACATATCACATTAAAGTAGTTAAAAAGACACGTTTCCACTTATTTTGCCTTGTGCATTGCATTGCAGCATGAGTAGACAAACATAGCTGCTAGCTCCCCTCCCTCTCTCTTATTCACACTAATCTCTTTGTATCAGTATCATAAAAACATGTCACCCTTGCATACTTGAAACACCAATGTCACAGCTGAAATCCAGTACTAACACCTTTAGAAAACAAAACAATCAAAGTAAAAGCGGTAAGAGGTGATGATCTAATTGGAAGTGTAAATACTTTTTTCCGGGCCTCTCAGACACAAACATGGAGCAAGGCCAGCGATGTTAGGAGGAGGCTGGATGCTTGCCATGACTCTTCTCTCTTCTCTCTCAGTCACAAGCCTGGCTCGCTATTCATCTAAATAACAACCGTGCACAGCAACAGCTTTTGGGACCTTTTGATGATTTTTGTGCTAATTTTCATGAAACTTCTTTTAATAACCTTTTAGTAGGCTATAAGTCATCTTACTAGCACTACACAGCACAAGCTCGGCCGACTGCAGGGGACAGTTGACAGATATCCATTAAAAAAAAAAAAAAACATTATCATAAACTGTTATAATTTGGTCGTTTTATTAAAGGGATGTTGAAGGGAGACGTGATATTTACCTGCATTCAAGTTTCACGGCCAATGTTGACCCATTCAAAAGCCATTGTGTATGAGGTGAAGAAATGAAAGTCAAGTCGTATGTATACTGGGGTAGCTACTGTATGCATCCATCCTGCATTAATACTGCATGACCCCCCCCACCCACCCAAAAACAAAACATCTTGGGGTTGTAACACCAGTGCTGCAGCAGTGATGCAAGCATGCAAGAAGCGGGATTCATGTAATAATCATCCTAACAACACCAACACAAACTGGACTGTATAGGAATGGACCCTCTTAAGAATATAGTGTCCTATAGAAACCCCATATCTCCAGTTTGTGCCCCCATGATAATGCATTGCAAACCTGCCATGAATGCATTGGTGTTAATGAGAGAGTAAAACACTTTTTCTTCAATTCCTAAAAAAGTTTGACCTTTTGGCGATAAAAGGTTTTATGCAGTGATGATATAGAGCTTAAACAAATACTAGAGCAGCACAGTATTTTTCTGGGCCTGAGCAGAATTACAATATTCTAGTCAGAAGAAGCTTTAGTATGCAAACCCATATGAACAGAAGCGCAGCGTGGTTGATGGTATGTGATAGCAGGGTCTATTTTTAAAATGGCACAAAGCTGTTTTAGCTCCTCTGCTTTCTTCCTCTGACACATCAGCATGATTTCACAGGTGCTGCCAATGCAATTCATAGATACACACTCAGAAGAATAACTCACACACAGCCTTACCTGCTGCCAGCCAGCCAGCCAGACAGCCAGCCAGCCAGCCAGCAAGCTAATATTCTGGTTAAGTAACTGACTCTCTTTAAGATTAAAAGCCAAGCTGGCCAGTGCAAAGTGTTTCACTTGTAATCAAGCAGGAACGTGGCTAAGCGAAGATCAAAACTACAGCATTTAACACAGTTTCCTTGGAGTAATTAAGTACAAGATCGCCTTCCCTGCCAAATCTCTAGCTCAAGATAAACTATAGTGCATGATTTAAAACAACAGCACAGATTGAACTATATTGGAAAGGACCCTATTAGGAATATAGTGTCCTACAGGAAGCTCATATTAGTATGGTATTATTTATACCATCTGACAGCTGACATATGGAAGACTATTCACAACAAATTTAAATAAATAAATAATTGAACTGTTAAAAAGTGAAATGTTACCATGAGTAATATAATACTATGTAGCTACTGTTAATTGAAATATTTCAATATATAAATAAACAGACAATCAAATATATAACATTTATTGATTTATCTATTCATCTATTTATTTCAGTGTCACAAGAAGCACTGGTGTCGGTGAGAGAGAAAAATTATAGTGTAAGATTTTCTGCCCAATATTTTTTTTTTTAAATATTATTCCTACAGTGCAAAAATATTCCTCATAGCAAGGCATTTGATCTTGTATTCAGTCTTAAAATCTGATTTTTGTTAACCCAAGTAAAAAAAGAACACTGCCAGCGGGGGTGAGATAACTGCACTTATTTCCACTGCACTTCTACTTGTTTCAGGACTTTTCCTTGAAACAAGCGATAATATCTGGAAATGAGGCAAGATCACTCGACTTCTTTGAAAACACTGTCGCCTGTTTAAAGAATATTCTCGTAACTAGTGAAACCGCATTGGGATGAGTCCTACGCTCTATGATTTCACTGTAAACCTTGTATCGTCAAACTGGAAATGCGGTCTGAAATGTTGCTGCTGAACATCAGCCATCTTTACTTCAGTCCCATCTGAATTCCCTCTGACAGGCCCGGAGAAGCCAGAAAGAAGACCATCAGAAATAAATACTGGTGTGACTGTGTGTGTGTGTTAACTATAAAAGTGTTAAATTCTACAAGCCAGCTTCCATAGAGCAGAATATTTTGAGCTGCCACTCGCCTGCCTGTCTCTATCTAGCTATCTGCCTTTCTTCTGTCTTTCTTCTTCCTACTTATCTCCCTCTCCCTCTCTCCTCTCCTCTCCTCTCCTCTCCTCTCCTCTCCTCTCCTCTCCTCTCTAAGTGGAGCCTGAGGGGAGGTTACATCACCTGGGTGTTAAGACTAAAGCAGCCCTCTGGGAACATGGAGAGAGGTGGCTCATATTATGTCTCATTACATCTCCTAGCAGCCGCCAAGCCTGTTTACTTCACACACACACACACACACACACACACACAAATGCAATACATACACATTCATGCTGTTGTGAATGTATTCACACACAAACACGCACAGTTGCATGCATGTAGGCATACAATCATTCACAGAAAAACACACACACGCACACAAACAAAATGCGTATTACAAAACCATAGGGAATTATAAAGATTGCCCAAGACTACGGTATAAAAACAGATAAGGCCTGTTAGGGAGAAAATCATTTCTCCACTGATCTAATCGCTTCATCTCACACATAAAGCTTGCAAGCAACCCCTTGTAATCTCACTGAATTAAATTACACCCATTGAGTAAAAGGTACAAAATAACAGACTATGATGTAAGTGAGTGACATAAGGGTTGTGTGAGTCAAAAGAGTGGGTCGACATCTTAGTGGCTCAGTGGAATATGGTGTGTGTATGCTACACACTCACCATGTGTTGTGAGCTTGAACCTGGTTTGACTTAATGTCAATCCCTAAACCTCTCGACTGCCTTTCCTATCACTCCCTACCAGTGTTGGGGGTACTCCGATTACTATTTTGTGGTAATTAGTACCTTAACGCATTTG
Organism: Centroberyx gerrardi; assembly: GCF_048128805.1. Taxonomy (NCBI): domain Eukaryota; kingdom Metazoa; phylum Chordata; class Actinopteri; order Beryciformes; family Berycidae; genus Centroberyx; species Centroberyx gerrardi. Next base: position 2,334,908 of record NC_136016.1, on the reverse strand, counting down.
TTTATCAATTTGTGTAATCCATTATTAGTTACTTTTTTTAAATTAGAATGTTGTTACTTTTATTTTTCTCTCATATTGTTTCATTTTTGTTAGCACATATGACAAATTAGAAAAAAGTGAAAATCCCACAGCATCTTGTGCAAACATGCTGTTAATTGAAATAACACATGAAAATACATGAGATTTTCTTACTGTGAAGTGGATAAAGTACTCTAGTTACTTTTACTAAAGAGCAGAAGTGTGACCAAGTCGACTTTACTCGCGTCCCAAGTCATTCTGAAGTCTTGAGGCACGTCTCAAGTCAAGTCCCAAGTCTAAATGTAGATTACCAAGTCAAGTCCAAGTCAAGTCCATGTCATTAATGTCAAGTCTCAAGTCTAAATGTAGAACAGCAAGTCAAGTCAGAACAAATCAAGAGTCCAGTATCAATTTAATATCTTAAAGAAAACTAAATATCTAGGACTTTTCAATACAATAGAGAGCCTAAGTCCCTCCCCTTCCACTGTCCCCCATGGGACCTTATTTCGGAAAAAATATGTACGGTAGTCAACGGCGAGAGACAAATAATTGTTTGATCCCGTTTGAATTGTGCCATGACTTACACATATGATGTTTTGTCAATTTAAATGATAATTTTGCAAGTCAAGAAAGTCGCAGTTTGTTGTAAAACAGTACAGTAACGTTTAGTTTTGTGTGAAACCGCTCAGTGAACTACATCTCTCGTCTCGCACAATATACGTCACCAACACCAACATGGAACAAAACATAGGAAACACACACAGGCATCGCGTTAACGTTAGCCCCCACTGTACTAAAACTATCCTAAACCAGTTTAAATCCATTCTTACTGTCTACCTTCCAGGTTGTGTATAATACTCCTGCTATCTGAGAGGGACTTAGCTTCAGCGGCTCTGGGTAGCTTGTGGAGAGAGGAAGTTACGTCACTTGCGCGACTTTTGGGTGTGTAGTCTTTCTAATTACGTATTTTTACAGTCTTATAGTTCAACAGTTTTACCACAAACTGCGACTTTCTTGACTTGCAAAATTATCATTTAAATTGACAAAACATCATATGTGTAATTCATGGCACAATTCAAACGGGATCAAACAATTATTTGTCTCTCGCCGTTGACTACCGTACATATTTTTTCCGAAATAAGGTCCCATGGTGGTCCACCGGAAGGGGAGGGACTTAGGCTCTCTATATGGTTTTAATAGGATAAAAACTTGGTAAGAGCATCATGAGTTTGATTTCTATAATCAGTTTCAACTTCAATAAATTCAATCATTCCATACAAACTCAGAAAACAGAATTTAAATTCAGTCGTCTGGTGGAACAAATCTCATCACTTACAATCTAAGTCATTTCCACAAACACAAGGTCTTTTGTCAAGACTTTAGAAACCTTTTCAAGTCATCAAAGTACAAGTCAGGTCCCAAGTCACCAGAACCCAAGTCCAGTCTCAATGAATTAAGTAACTAAATACTTTTAAAAGTAACTTTCCCTAACATTGCTCCCTATACACTAGGGATAAACAGAGAGGAAATGCCATAAATTGAATAAAATTTGCTGTGTATTGTCCTGACAGTGCACTGGGTACTGGACACTTCATCTTGCCCAGTCATTTGGTTGCTGCAAGATAAACTACAGTATGTGATTTAAAACAATACAGACAGGTCTGGACAGGAATGGACACTGTTAGGAACATATCGTCCTATAGATACCCCATATTTCCAGTTTGGCTGACATTATCCCCCACATGTAGAAAACATTTCATGACCCTGGGGACCAAACCAAGCGAAGCCCTTTATAATGCATGGTAGCGTGTCATGAATGCACTGGTGTCAGTGGGAAAGAAAAACTATAGCGTAAGATTTTCTGTCCAATATTTTTGAAATATTATTCCTACAGTGCACAAATCACACAGCAGTAGCCAAAATGCAACACTGTTTTAGGCAAGACTGAAACAAAAGAGGTAAATTTACATGAGAGAAGTCTGCAGGTATGAGACAGACAGGAGGATTATTGGTCAATGTGAAATACAGTAAGACGCTGCTACACTGAACCCTGATCGTTAATCAAAATAAGAAACATGACAGTCTAATTTGTTGTTGAAATGCCTTTAAGGGAATTAAAAGGAGATTCAAACATCAAGGAGAAGGGCTCCAGTTTTTGTGACCAAAGCCAATCACAAAATGTGCTTTGGTCAAATTCAACTGTAACTGCAGAGCAAGTAAAGATACAACATATCACTGTTGTCATGTGAAAAACGTGCAACTCCAACTTTGACATTAACATGAATTGAAAAATGACATTGTCCTCTATGGGTCTGAGAAAATTGTATGATGCTTGAGCTCATGAAACCCTTTCAGAACCAATGGAATAACTTTAAAAATGCATGGCCATCAAGCTAAAAACATAGAATGCATAAGTTTATGTTAGATCCTGAAAATTTGGCATTTTTTAAATTTTGACTGATCCTTCTCCTAATGGGGGATATGTATCTACACCAATGTCTGTAAATATGGCAAGATCATCCAGCTTCTTTGAAAATATTGTTTGAAATTTGTCTGATAGAGTGCATGAGTCCACACTGTAAACCAATAAGTGAGGCAAAGAAACCCCCCTGTAAAAAACCTCATTATTCTTCATTACCTGTCCTACCAGCCCTGTGGATAATTCGCCACAGCTGACAAATGCAAATGTGTAATCCAATTGGGTAATTTTGCTGAGTGCATCGCGGCCCCGGCGCTGCACTGACATTGGTGGGCTTCTCATCTTACTGCAGGTGGCTCCGGTTGACATCCAATCACACTGATATTCAAATTGGCCATATGGTGCACATTTTCCATCGGCCAAACACTTTAAAGGCAAGAGACAGGGATATGACGTCACACCCGTCTTGGAAATTTCTAATCAGTTCTGTCTGTCTCCCCTTTCATGTAGGATGGAACTTCATACTGAACTGCATTACGAAATTTGCCAGTTCAATATTAACTGGAATAACTGGTTCGCCAGTTATTCCTTTGTCTCTCGCTACCTCCTCCAGTTTTAAAAGGTGGAAGTTTTATTGGAATAAGTGCTGCTTGGTGGATTGGGTGTATGCTCACATGAAGAGCGGACCCTGACATTTCGGAAAAAGTCTTATGTCATGTTCTATGTGCTGTGTGTGTTTGCATGTGAGTGAGGAAACGCCAAATTTCTGCAAGCAGTTTAATGCAAGGTTCTCTCCTACATAAAGAGAGAAAGAGAAGGTATAAATCAGGGCTTGGGAATACAGAGCCACTTTTCATCAGAGGTGTTTCAACATTAAGGAATGGGGCTTCCACAGACTTAGATCAATACAAATGTTAAACTAGCACAGGGCAGCCCAAAGTGGGGCCTGAGGGTGAAATTTGTCCCTTCACATAATACATTTTGCCTCTTAAAGAGTTTCAGAGAACAATAAGATATTCTCTTTGGTTTATTTTGATACGATTTTATCCCATTTGGGTCACAATTTTGAGATAGCATGCTTATTACAAGACATATTATCAAACATCATGATGACATAAGAGCTGAGAAATTGTCACATTTCTCAATAATTAATGTCCAGTCACATTAGTTGGCCTGTAGCCTGCTATAGGGAAATGCATTGCATGATATTGAAGCTCTACTTCTGAAACTACCCCCCTGTACCTCGCCTCTCTACTGACTTTTAAACCCAGGAATTATGGAAGCAGATGACAGGACTGGTTAGTTTAGATTGTTAGGTGGTTTCTGCTGCTGTGCATCTGATAAATGGAACAGACTGCAAAGCACTTTGAAATTAGAGTTCCTTCGTATCCCCCTTGATGATTTTAAAGCAATGACATCTCACATTTTCTATGATGTTTGCAATTGTATTGAATTGTATTGTGATTGATATGTATTGTGTACTGACTTAGTTATTTTTATGAATGTTCTTTGTTGTTTTTGTTTTGGTCTTGCTTGAAGACCAAAGTGAGACTACCTGATTAGCCTATAGAGGCTAGTAAATCACAAAAACAAATTAGTCTGATTGTTTTTAGGTGGGGGAGTAGGGAGTAATGGAGGGCATGGGAAAAAGGGACAAGAGATGAGAGGGAGGGAGGGACTATGGGGGGAAAAGAAACATTACACTGCTTTTTTTAGCATTTAACAGACTCTCTTTTCCAGATGCTCTAAACTTGATGTACAGTTAGAAAGGCAGCAGGCTGTGGAAATACCAAGTGCGGCTACACAAAAGTGAAATAAAGTTAATGTTTTCCACCACTTCCCACCTCTCCTTACCCTCTGTACAACCCCACTACAAGCGAGCCCCCCCCCCCCCCCCCCCCCCCCCCCCACAAATTCAAGCCATTCAAGCGCTTTTCAATATTCATAAGAGAGGCAATTGTCTGCAATGTGGCGTTTAACATTTACGTCACTCAGCAAAGAGCGTTGAAGATTCCTCCCCAAAACAGAATTCACAAATGTTTGCAGCTCCTTAAGGCAGGGTGAGGCAGGTTGAGTAAAATCCTCCCACACTGGATGATTTCTCTGGTCAGACATCTGATAGACAAATAATAATAATAAAAACACTGACTAGTTGTAGTCAGGGAGGAACCTCTATCATACCAGAGATGTCAACATTGAACAGCTGATATGAGATTTTGAATAAAAGCCCAATATCAGGCTCATATATCTGTCTAAACCCAATTTAAACAGGGGAACATGGGCAACTCTCTCCGAAAGCTAGAAAAACAAGAGACAAGACTGAATGTTGACAATGAACAGGGACTGAAAATGTGGATACTATGGCAGAACACAGTGTACAAGTATTCACAATGTACCAGCACAACGTACAAGAACAAGCTCATTTGGAAGTAAAAGGTCAAACCAGCAGTGACTCCACGAAGCCACAGTCACATTCACTGTCAATAGAGCAGCTTCATGTTTTGTCTGGCGATGACATCTCAAATTATCGCTTTGGCTCTTTTGTTTCCAGCTTCAGGGGAAAAGTTGTTGATTTTCAGAAATATTGATTGAACTGCCTAAAGATCACAGAAATCACACATACGAATTTGGTTTTAGGGTAGATTTTTTCCTTTTAAAACCTGCTGCTTATTATGAGAGGGAAATGTGATCCTCAGCTGCCCTCAAGGGAGAAAAGTACAATAAAACGTGGAACAGAGGGGAGTTGTTTTCTTTGCAATATGGGCTGACTCATATAATTACACTAACCAACAGCAGAACAAGATGAAACCGATTTGCTCATTACACAATATGGCCCATGAATAAGCGTAGACATTTCCAAGAAAATCTCACATTCTGGATTAATGCAACATGACTCTATATTTCCATATCATACATTATATGGCTATTCTGTCCAACAAAGTCATGGTGTAGTGACTGACAATTTGGTAAAAGAAAAATGAGTTAACATTTCATTTTGCCTCTATGACACCTCATCAATCTGTATACATTCTTAAAAAGGATGTGTCATTTTTAAAACATGTGTGTCTTTTGTGGACGCTTAACAAGCTTGTTGGCTACTGCTGAGTTTTCCATGGTCATCGACTGTCAATAGCCAATCAGATTTCTGTGTTTCCTTGTTTCCCTACTGATGAGATTTCATTGCGTGAACAATAGCTCCACCTGTCAAGCGCTAAATGGACAAGAAGTTGATTCCAGCCATTCAAAGCACCCCAGTTCTCTATAACTTTTATTTGAAAGACTACAGGAATAAACGTCTCAAACACAAACCTAGGAGAGTGGTTGCATCCATCGTTGGGGTCAATCCTAAGCTCTGAAGTCATATTATTGAGTTTTTTTCTGTTTCTTTTTTATTAATGCTACCTCATTTGCACTTTAGCTAGCTGTTCACTCGTCAAAACAATGTAATGTTATCAAGGCCAAAACCAAAGCAGAGAAAAATACATGATTGGTTGAAAGCTGCAGACCACTACATAGATGCCTCTGGCTCCGCCCACAATCGGTCAGAATAGACCAACATCAGCCGTGTCGCTCGCACGCTGAACGCCCCGTGACTCAACAATCGCTTGGCCAGGTGCTGAGCTTTCTGGCTTACTAAAGTCATTGATTTCGTAATGCCCCTTTAATAACATCTGTTGTGTCAGTGCAGTATGTGTTGTATTGAAAACTAACACAAATGTGTGTCGTCCCAAAGAAGACACACAGGTGGTTTAAAAATGCTGCATCCTGCAGCGTGAGTTTGACTCGTCAAAGGTTTTTCAGGTCATAGTTGCAATAACAGCAAAAACGGAAGGAATCCAAGCCTTTGAAGTCATTTCCCTCAGTTTCATTGCTTACAGTTCTTGCACCTTGCCTTTGTATGGCAGCACTGCAGCCCTCTTACTATTTTTACCGCTACAAAAGCCACTGCACTATATGCATTATAACCTATGCATTAGACTGTAATTTTCTAAAATAACTTATTGACCCAGGCACTTCAGGAATTAAGTTTTCATGAGCTGAGTGCTACATGAGGTAATATTTGCCTTTCTCACAAATCATCCTGATAGCAAAGAGAGCCTGATTCAGTCATTGAGGCTATGAAATGAATCTGGCCACTGCAACACTTTGACACAATAACCTTCAGAAATGCCAGTGGGTCCCTTTAAGGCACAGCCGGCTTGCCATTATTAATCAATTCATAATGACTGAGAGCATTGGAGCACCTCCACATTTCTATTTTACTACAGCCTCGCTTGCTACACTGCAAAAAATATCCTCTTAACAAATCATTTAGTCTAATATTAGGTCTTCAAATGTGATTTTTTTTAAAACAAGTGAAAAAACTGCAAGTGGGGAGAGATAATTCATGTTCTTCAATCAAGTGTAATTTTCTTGAGTAGTGATCTGCCTTTATTCTGCCTTTGTTCAAGATATTGACCCTTGTCTCTAGAAAATTCCTGAAACAAGAGAAAGTGTACTGGAAAAAAATAGAATTATCTCACCCCTATTGGCAGAGTTTGTTTTTTCCACTTATTTTTAGGAGATATAGGCTACAATGAATCACTTTTACACAGACTTGACATGGATATTTTTTTTGCAGTGTATACTTCTATTGAAGGGAAAGGAGTTGAAAAACCCTAACCCTAACCCAAGTGAAAGCATTGTAATACAGTGATCCCACACAGGTACAAAATGAAACATTTCAAAACTGAGGACTGAACAATGACAGCTCATATTCTGTCTTAACCCCCAGACACACTTTCAAGCTCTAACCTGTTCCATTTCCACTTCCCCCCAACAGGAATTTCAATTTGTCATTGTACTGTATAGGCTATTGCAACCATACCCCCCCCCCCCCCCAACCACCCTCATACACACACACACACACACACACTCCCCAAGCCACTCATCATGCATACCATGCAGCACTGCCAAAAATAAAGAGGGCGTCTGATTTATTGTGTCATATGGGTAATTTCCGCACTCTTTGAACAAAGCCACGCAAAAACATGAACAGACAAGACCAAATGTGACAGGAGATCAGGTTACATGCTGCATATACTACCCGATCTACCAACAGTAATATCAGTATATCCAAATAATATCAGTCACTATAATACCAATACTAATATCAGTCATCAATGTGTATTTTAAGGGCTCATTCAAAAGGGATTGTAGGCTACAAGGAAGTCCTGTTCACATCAGTTTATTATATGGTCTCAGATGGTTTACATTAAAGGGGAAATATGCAGCTTATCTTATCAGCCCATTGTGTGTCACGGCAGGCAGAAAGCGGAACAGATTGCCACATGTGATATGGCTCATAGCTAAATAAAAAATCCCTACTATGTACGTCCGTTTCCCCCGAAAGAGTCCTGTATAAACTGCAGTCTGTATAGTTAGCATGGGACACAACTGCACCGACACCTCTCGCTACATACACACGTTAAATACATATCAGCAATAGCGATTTAAAGCGAATTCCTGTGTTTTCTCTTTAAATCGTTAATTTCTAACTATAGCATATATCTATGAGATTTCTACGGCAACAGTTAAAGGAACAGATGAGGATTGTAATAGGTATCTATAGCTTCAAAATAATGTATAGAAATCTCTCAAATCTTTGTCCACAGTAGTGTTATAGTCGGTTAGGCTATAGTATTAGTGTTAGCCTATAGCCTAGTATACAGACACCTCGCAGCTATGAATAAAAACCTCCTCAAGAAGAAGAATATACAGATAAAAGGTGGTCCTGTAGCTCAGTGAGTTGGGGGTTTGATTCCCATTGAGGGCACTCGTGCTAGAAATCCATAGTATTAATAGTAATAGTAAATGGCCAAAACGCCATTCAAAGGTCTGGCATTTTAATGCTGCTTTGCTTAACAGCAAAGGCACATAGCTGATAGAACAAGACGTAAGGCCTATTGTGAATCGTTACTGTCTCCTGGTAAATTCGGAATATAAATAACCCATCAAACTGCACTTCATTTCAATAAAATCTCAACTTTTAAAAGAGGTTCATACTGCTCGCTACCGCCTTCCACGATGTATTTTGGCGGAAGCAGATGGTAAGAATAACGTGTGAACCAGTTGTGAAAGTTGAAATTTTGTTCAAATAAGTGTTGCTTGGTGGATTATTTGTACGCCGAATTTACCAATGGAGCCTAATGGTCTATAAAAGGTATCAAGTACATGTTCTACTATGTGTGTATGTTAACCGATAAGAAGGACAACATTAAATTGCTAGGTTTTTGAATGGAGTTTGGCGCATAAAACGGATATCTGGGCTGGATAAAAGTGTCCACCAAATGGCAGTTATTTCAAATATCACTGACAATAACAGATCAGCAGAATAGATAGTAATATAATCAAAAGGGGGAAAGTGGGGTGTTGTAATTGTAATTACCTCGCCGTGATTGACAGTCCGCCCCTGCGGGGTGTCCTCCGGTAGAAAATAAAGTTTGGAGCTGGACAGGAGTTGCTGGCTCGTCCTCTCCTCCCAGAGCAGCTGCAGCTCGGCGATGCAGAGCGGTTCCCCCGGCAAACATCGCACCAAGAAGAAGTCTCCCAGCGACAAAATCCTCCGTTTACCGTCAAGGTGAAAGCGGAAAGCCTTGTAGAAAACATAAGGTCCGTGCAAACCGCAAGGTGAGCCTACCCACTGCGGAAAAAACACCATAAGTCGTTATTTCAAATGTGTTATCAAGCAGTTCATAACATAGTGTCTTGTAGAATAAGTGAGAACATCCCAGGTCAGGTTGTCCTTCCTTGAATACAATCCACCGGTGCAGAAAACATAATGATTATAATAAAAATGCCCTCAAATATAGTTATCACATCCCCAAACTTTCACCTTATCAATAAATGTATCATAAAGGACTATTCAGAAAATACCCCAAAACAACATTGCATTGAGTCGAACCGTGAATAACCAGCCAGCTGACTAGACACGATAATAATAATAGCAACAACAATAATAATACCGTGAGTGAGTCGGGCTCCATCTCGTCCTTGTGAATTGATTAAACTCTGAACATTTCTCTCCAAACTTGTTGGCTTGAATGGTTTGCAAAACGGTCCTGGAAGATGGCAATAAGAGCGCAGAGAGGCGCGAGCCCTGCGTCAATATGGAGAGGGAACAGTTCGCGCACGCTGCGATTAAAATGTGCAAAAATGTCACCCAATATTTTCCCCGGCCGCTCCGTTCACGCTGCCTCATTTTGTTTTCTAATTTGTGTCCATTATAATCATATTAAATTCGACAACGGCCGCTGTGCGCGCGGCCAATGTCAGCTGATTACATAATATGAATACTTAAAAATATCTAAACGTCGGATAATCACGAGCCACCCTCGCGCATATGATACAATAAGCTTTTACACGAATGATGTAGGGTTTGATATTTTTATTGCTACCATTTTAAGAATTTTACGCTGCAATATGCGTTATTATCCATTTATGGATTTGCCAGGACCTGTAACAAGGACGTTTATGTGTGTGTGTGTGTGTGTGTGTGTGTGTGTGTGTGTGTGTGTGTGTGTGTGAGAGAGAGAGAGAGAGAGAGAGAGAGAGAGAGAGAGAGAGAGAGAGAGGGAGAGAGAGAGCGAGGCTGCATCAAGTCGCTACAGATAACCACAATAGTACCGGAATTTAGGCAACCGTGCCTTCAAAATAAAAGCTTGAAATTTGTCGCTTAAGAAAGTCAATAATAATAAAAGATAATAATTTAATATATTAATAATAAGAATAAAAATTTCGGTATTTTAATGTATAAAACGACAACAATCAATGGAAGATTCAATGGAATTATTACATTAAATATGGAATGGAACTGTAGCTGTAGCCTAAAAAAGATGCTAAAAAGATTGCATGCATTTGATCAGATCAGATGAAATATTTAGGGGTAAAATATAATGTTATAGCTTATATTTGATGACTTAAACATATTTTATAAAGGGGTGAGACATTGGGGGGTACAGAGTGACAGACATTTAAATAAATTCCATGCTAAATTAATATTTGACGACGTCGACACAAAAAACACATTCCACCTTTAATATAGTCTTTATTTCCTCTTTGATGTTTAGTACTGCTCAAACAACGTTGTAGCACACGCTCCTCAAAATGTGGGTTTTATTTTGATAGTTATGACCGGAAGCCTTGCTTTTCACTACGGCTGGTTTTACATCGGTTAATAGAAAGAGCATTTCCTGAGAGCTGCAGAGATTCAGAGCTTCCTATTTCTAGACTGCATGCTGCACTCACTGAATCCACTTTAGCCTTGGAAAATGCCATTTGTGATACGAATGGAGGATAACATGAAATCATTTAGCCTGTAGCTTGCTTCTTCTACCTCAGCTTGGTTCGGCTTTTTAATGTAAAGATCCACTGTAGACATTTTATTGGGCAACTGCTGATGTTTTTTTTTTTTCAGTTGCTGGCCTTGTTCAAACATGAATGTACGCTAAGGAATGGGATTGGACAGATGTTTTTCCAACATGTATTGACAAATATAGAAACCACATTTATAGAAGTATTGTATCTTTTCACCACATATATATGGAGTAAATGTATGGCAATGCATTTACTACATGGCAGGCTACATGAATACATTTGATATGGAATACATTTAGAGGCGACTTAGGATACACTATTCATAAATATATTTCTGTCTGTTTGGAAAGATAAGTCAGACTCTGTGGTGTGTGTGGCGTTATATGGAGGGCTTTGAAGTTGATGGGAGCCAGACTATTATGCATAACATCATTCTCAAACAATAAGACCGCACGGAACAAGATAATAGGCAGATATCTATTCTGTAATTTGTTCAGCATCAGCCAGTTTATTAAAAAGGACAATGCATCATTAGTCAATGCAGGACAAAGTGGGAATGCAGAAGGAGATTTACACAGCAGCAAGTAGATATTACAGAACTAATATCAACATCATGGCAAATAATTCAAATCACGCCGTAAAACTAATTGAAATGAATATTGACTGAACTGATCTACATACAGGCTTAGCTGAACAAAGCGCTTATGCAGTCTGCATGGTAATTCTCAAAGCATAAAATGTGCTATTGAGACGACCACGGGGTCAGAAATCAGCCTGGAGGATATCTATCATGTCCTTAATGGAAAACAAGCAGATCCCTCTGTCTCTTTGCATCACAGACAGTTTAGTTAAAGAGCCGTTTTTCACTCATAGCCTACTTATCCCCATCTGGTTCTATTTGCTTAGATGACTCCACGCCAGCCGAGTGACAAAACGAAACTGACTGAAACATCAACTGCAGCACCGAGAGCAGCAACATCAATAACATATTGCTTGTGAGAAAATAAAAAAAACACATCTTCCGTAGACCCAGCATGGGAAAAGCGGGTCCCCGGTTGAGGCAGCGTCTATAAATTAGATTTATAGCAAATAGGTTTAAGTTTCACGACGCTGAATGGGATCAGAGGACAACAGTAACCTTTTGTGTTTCAGTTGTCAGGTAATTTACTTACTGTGAGCGACAGAGACAGGCAGAGCATTTGGTTATTTTAACGGCTGGCTGCCACTGCCGGGGCTTCGAGGGGAATACGAGTCAATGCGAGAGGTTTTGCATTCACATTGTAGGCATTTTGCTGGCAGCCTGGGGTCCAGCGTCTTGCTCAAGGACACTTTGACAGGAATCAAACCTGTGACCCAGTTAAAGGACATTCTCCCTAACCACTAGTGATTCTCAACCTTTTTCATATCAAGGACCCCTAATTTAGTCCACATTTGGGCCCCCATTTGATGAGATTTTTTTCTCTCAGACCCAAATCTGAGAATATTTTTATTGTTAGATATAATTTTGCCCAGAATTCCATGACTATCTGTATTGTAGGTAGAGAGATAACACTGAAACTATGATCAAAACAGTCATTCTTCTACATTCTCTAATTGTGTTAATGTCTTGTAAATGAAATAATGCTGAAATTTAACAATTTATCAATTAGCCGGGGACCCCCTGGAACCCCCTCAAGGACCCCTGGTGGTCCCCGGACCCCACGTTGAGAACCCCCGCACTAGGCTACCCCTCTATTCCTTTATTCCTATTTCAATCTGTAGCAGCATTATCCGTTCCGAAGCAGAAAATGTGCCCTTTATCCCCAGGAAATCCCCCTGGATGCTCTCACAGTCACTTTTATCATCTTTTCCCAAATTCATTCTCTACGGAGCTGCGGCAGATTTTACATCTTGATTACATCAGAGGTTCAGGTCTTGCTTCTCTGGTCTCTATCTTTGGGAGAGACTACACAAATATTGATTACACCGCCCTCGACCCAAGGAAGAAGATCTCAGAATTCTTAAGTTCAGCAGTATTCACCTTTAATAGTCATATGACAGACTGTACTATTTTACTACTTTTTTGTTCCTTTTCAACACAAATGGCAATTTATTTGGAAATTTATTTTTAAAGCGCATTTCATTACAAGTAAACTCAATGTGCTTTACATTGAAAGACAAAAAAATACAGGCATAAAACATGAGAACATAGGTAACATGAGCAACATAAATATAAGAATATAAGCATGAGTAAAATGCAGAAACCGAACCAATGAAGCATACACCCAACGCATATTAAACATACCACACAGCAATAAAAAACCCCAAAACATCAACACATTCAAACAGAAACCCCCGCTCCGTCACACAGCCGCACATGCAACCAACTGCACAAGAAACAAGTGCCACAATACGAGTACACACACACACACACACACACACACACACATACACACACACACACACACACACATACATACACAGTAGCTAAGCTTTGGAGAATAGGAAGGTTTTTAGTTTGTTTTTGAAAGTGGACACAGTTGTGATGGACCTCAAGTCAGCAGGCAGCTTGTTCCAGAGAGCAGGACCACAGTAACTGAAGGCACCCTCACCAGACCTGGATCTAATTCTGGGTACAGCTAGAAGACCTCTGCCTGATGACCTGAGAGGCCTGATTGGGTTATAATCAGTGAGCAAATCAGAAATGTATTAAGGAGCCAAACCATTAAGTACTTTATAGACTATTAGCAGGATTTTGAAGGTGATTCTGTATTGTACCGGGAGCCAATGAAGTGATTTCAGTACCAGAGTAATATGTTCAAATTTTCGTGTAAGGACTCTGGCTGCTGCATTTTGAATGAGCTGGAGCCGTCCTACTGATAATCCTGCAAATAGAGCGTTACAGTAGTCTAACCTGCTTGAGATGAATGCATGAACCAGTTTCTGAGAGTCAGTTTGAGATATAAATGCTCTAAGTTTTGATATATTTTTTAAGTGATAAAACGCTGTTCTAGTGACATTGGTAATGTGATTTCAAAATTGAGATCAGTATCCAAAATAATGCCAAGGTTTCTGACTTGCTCACTGTGTTTCAGAGACAGCGATGCCAAGTGTGAGTAAATTTTCTGTCTCTTGATTTTTAGGACCAACTATGAGTATCTCAGTCTTTCTTGACATCCAGCAATTAATATCGTCAATACAGTTTACTAGTTTGTTAACAGGACTGAGATCATCAGAGGAAAGTGAAATGTACAACTGTGTGTCATCGGCATATGAATGGTAGGATATATTATGTTTCTTTACCAAGCGGGAGCATGTATAGATTGAAGAGCAGTGGCCCAAGGACTGACCCTTGTGGAACCCCAGAGAAAATTTTTGTTTCTGCAGATTTAAAATTACCTATTGAAACATAAAAGCTCCTGTCCTTTAAATAGGATGAAAACCAGTTAAGAACAGGATCCGCTAAGCCGACTGAAACATGAAGCCTTTGAATTAAAATGTTGTGATCAACAGTGTCAAAGGCAGCAGTGAGATCAAGCAATACTAAAATCAAAGTTCTCTGTGAGTCACTGTTGATCTTAAGGTCATTGATTACTCTTATGAGAGCTGTTTCAGTACTATGATTGGCCATGAAACACGATTGGTATGTATCATATATATTGTGAATTGAAAGATATTCATCCAGTTGTTTGTATACAACTTTTTCAAGTATTTTGCTTAGGAAAGGCAGATTGGAAATTGGTCTGTAATTATCAATTAGAGATGGATCTAGGTTGTTTTTCTTCAACAGAGGTGAGATTACAGCATGCTTGAGAGAAGCAGGGAAAATGCCAGTCTGCAGGGAGCTACTGATAATATTTTCTATGTCATTTATAAAACAATGACAGACAGATTTGAACAGTTTGGTAGGGATGGAATCAAGAGAAGACGTGCAAGACTTTAGGCGCTGAATTACTTCCTCCAGATCTGTGGAGTTAACAGGTGAGAATGTAGACATTGAGCTCATGGCAGTAAATTGGTGTGAGGATGAGGCAGGGCTAGATGCATTGCTGCAAGAAATTAATATATTATCTCTAATATGAGATACTTTTTCCTCAAAAAAGACAGCAAATTCATCACATTTGGTCGTAGAAAGGAATTTGTGAGGGGTACATTTGGAGGGATTAATCAGTTTGTTAATTGAAGAAAATAGGAATGAGGCATTATTCTGATTATTGTTAATCAACTGAGAAATGTAGGACTGTCTGGCAGATTTCATATCTTTGTTATAACAGTAGAGTGCATTTTTAATCGAAATCAATTTGTAGTTTGTTTTTTCTCCACTTCTGTTCAGCTCTCCAGCAGATTCTTTTTGCCATCCTTACTTTTTCACTGTTTCTCCAAGGTGCTTTTGGTGGTCCACGTATCTTTACAGTTTTGGCAGGAGCAACATGATCAATGATCTGAGACATAACATTAGAGAAATTGTCCACCATGGCATCACAAGATGGCAAGGTAGGTAATGTATACTTTGAAAATTCATTAATAAATATATCAGCTGTATTAGCATTGATGTAATGTTTGTTAATGAATCTATCAGTATTCATTTGTTCAAAGGAGCATATTACATCAAAAAATATGCAATAATGGTCGGAAATTGCAACATCTAGAACAGCTGTTATTGCAATATCAAGACCTTTGGAAAGGACAAGGTCAAGTGTGTGACCCTTTGTGTGGGTGGACCCAGTGACATATTGTTTGAAATCAAATGATTCTAATAAACTGATGAATTGTTTTGTATCTGAGTTGTTGCTGTTATCAACATGAATGTTGAAATCACCCGAAATGATAATGCTGTCAAAATCAATTGTGATTTTAGATAAGAGTTCACCAAATTCTTCCAGAAAACCCTGTCTCAGTTTAGGAGGATGATAGATAGTAAGAAGAAGTACAACAGGAGACATGGATTGAATAACTAGAACTAAATATTCGAAGCTCAGGTGATTGCCAAAAGACACAGATTTACAGCTAAAAATGTCATTATACAGAACAGCAACCCCCCGCCCTTCCTATTAGTCCGAGTGCGATGTACAAAATTGTAGTTTAGTCAGCAACATATCAACATATCTTTTGTCAATATGTATCCTTATTAACATATGAAATTAATTTTGGATTTGTGTTCTTGTCCCAAACTAGAAAAGAGGAAATTCCATCAACACTTGCTTGATTTATTAGTAATCTACTGCTACTAATAATTTGGTGTTCTGAGTACTGCAAGGGTTGGTGATTTTTTTTCTGGGAGGGGGGGGGGGGGGGGGGGGGGGGGTTGTAATGTTATTAATAGTCTAGAAATCTTACTATTCAAGCATTGGAGGAAACAATGGTCCTTTGGTTCCAATTTTCTCATTCCTGCTATTTCCAGGAAAACGGGCTGATTGTGGAAAAGGGAACCTATAATATAATGATGAATTTTTCTGATTACTTTTTGTGATAATCACAAAATATCGCAATATTCAATATTCAATATTCAATATTCAATATTATCAAGTATTGTCAAAAGAAAAATCACCTTATGATGACAGTGATGAAGAAAAACACCTTTGTACCAGAAGACTTGTGAGGTTTCCAACACTGGACAACTGTAAACTATTACAATTTCAGATATATGCATTTAACTGCTAACCTCTGCCTGCACTCTGCAAGCGAAGTAGGGGAGTGGGCGATGTTAAATGTTTCATCATGTCTGCAAACTTCACCCCTCTTTCAGAATAAAAGCCATTGTAATAAGTCCTGTCATACTACTGTATGTGTAATGTATTCCCCCCAAGTGCAACAGTCTCAGTGATGCCAATGACGCTAATATAACCATGGCTGTAATAACTGCAGCAAACTGTGATTTGGCCATAATGAAGCTCATTGGGGACGTGTGCTCGGCCCCGAGGACTGAATTATTAAAAATGTGCCGTGTTCAGATTGTTCTAGCTTGTGTTTCAGTTGTAAAGAAAAATAACTAATATTTTCATTTCATATTTATGATGAACAAGGGTTAAGCCACTGGTATGAGCTAGCTGGGGGTGAGGAAGAGAGAGAGAGAGACATGGAGAGGAGATGTCGCTCTCAAATCCTTTTCCATGTCAGTGGATTGTCCCCAATCTAAAATATACAGTAATGAAAAAGCCTTGGGGCCTCATAAGTGATGTGTATGCTGAGGATGAATGCACACACATCTCTCCATTCTGGAATTTAAAGGCGCAATAAGTACCATTTTTACAGCTCCATCGTGGGGGTTGATAGGGTTGTTCATCAGTACCAATGACTCTCCATTGACTCTATGACACTTTGGAACAAAACCTCCTCAATTTCTAAAATATTTGCCGCTGGAAAATATTTTTGTCACGTATGGATTAGCCACTGTAGGTGCAAAGCTATACGTAAAAGCGGGCGAGCGAGCATCACTCGACATGAGGTGAGAGAGCGCCGTTTGACTGGCTGATCAACCGACTGACTTGAATTTGGCTCCTGATGAACATCTTATGGTGTGCGAAAAACACTTTTATTCCAGTTCCATTATTCAGTTTGCATTATAACAATTTCACATCATCTCTTCTGTATACATATTTGTTTCCTTTCTGCAGTCTGCAGAGGGGGGGGACAAGTCGCTATGAAACCAAACCCCTTAATTTTATCCCTGAAATGTCCTTAATTTCTCCATTACATCAACATTAATTATCCATTAAAAATAACATAGCTTTAAAAAAGTAAGGTTAGTATCATGGTTTTATAAGGGATTTATTCATGGGTTGATTCACAGAGACACTAGTAATTAAGGGATTTTTCATGCCTTTTATGCAGGTTTACAGGGTTTTTAATGAGTTATTAGTGGAAAGTTCCTGTCTCCTTGAATTTTACATTCAATTAGAAAGTAAAGAGTCAAGATTAAGGAGGTGTTTAAGGAGGTTGTGATTGGATCTCCTCCATTAATAACTCCCTTAACTAATTTTAAGGGGATTTTGGGGTGAATTAATGTAAATTAATGAAAATGTAAGGTTATTTTAAGAAAGAGAGTGATAGTAAGCATACTGCACATCACAAAAACTAATGGAAATACTTAAGTGCTAATTCTTTATATCTGGTGAAGTCAAGAAGGATGTATGTGAGAGAGTGAGAGAACAAGTCAGAACAAAGGTATATGGGAAGGATGCTAAAGAGATGAGGGCAGACTGTGCAGGGAGCAACGATTTGGACTGGGATGGAAGTGGTTTTAATTTCCGACACTAAAACAACAAAACAACCTCTATACAACACGCACACACACAATTACACATTCATACACAGAAATTGCTTTGAGGAGAACTGAGGGGGAAGAAAATACTTATTTTCAAGCCCCGGCAAGAGTAAATGCCCAAACTTGCAACATGAGCAGCCAACACAGCCACACCCATAAAGACACATTTCGCAACTTACAGTGGAAGTTGTGTCACTGATGGTTTTTAGAGTTTTGGGAATGCTGACTCAAGGGCAAGAAATCAAGTTGTTGGAATTGGCTGCAGACAGGAAGAGAAAAACCTGCTTTTGACACAGATCCGATCGGCCCGTGTCCGTCTAATCCGGGAAAAATCGGATTCTCTGCGGTTTCTGCCGTTAAAAAAGACAGATCCGATCCCCCACAAAGAGTTAAGCGTTCGCTCTTTTTTGTGCCTGTAAATCCAACCTTGCGTCACTCGTGTGTCATCTGGTATTTTGAGATCCTGTCGATTTGAGGAAGTGCTTGGCTCATGACATATATAGTTTCCTCCCTGTCTGGGGGTTTAGATGGGGAAATGTAATGTAATGGAAGTATTAAAACAACAGAGAGACAATGAAACCCATGAACTCTCACGCAGAAGTACTGTACTCCAAGTGAATGTGACAGACTGTGATGTTCTAGTTTGGTAGCACTTTCTATGACTACCATATCTATAGTGCATTATAATAAGGAATGAATGCCTTATGACCATCCTTATAAAAGCACATAATGCTTACTGACGCCTTAAATCAGCACTCATAAAACATTATAGACTAATAATGAATTACAGGTACAAGCGTCTTCTGAATGTTTAGGACTAGTTTTCTATATCAGAGGTTGTCCCATTGAGATAGAAAGGCTATAATTCTTTACAAGTTCTATCTATACACATTTGTGAGTGCTAATGTAATGCATCAGTAAGCATTATGCGTGGTCACAAGTGCATTAGTTATATATTATATTTATCTCCATTAGATCCCATTTAAAATCGGACTGCGGAGGACAGTTTTTCCTCTCCTCAAAGTTTGCATTGTTCTGCTTTGCTTTGTCAAAAAAGTGAGTTTAAGAGTAATGACCACAAAGAGGTCGGGTTACGGAATAAATAACACGTGAGAATAAGTCATTCATTAATTCACTGCTACCTTAATATTAGCCAGACAATGCGGAGTCTCAGCTCTGTCCTTGAAATACATTCTGACCTAGAAAGATAACAGCCAATCACATGGCTGATAGAGACTCTATGGCAGAATAATAGAAGCCGACGCACTGCTTCTTTTAAAAGGCACAGATTTCACACGATGACCGTTAGATACAACCACAACCCAAATTCGTATACATATGCACACACACACACACACACACACACAACCCCCCCCCCCCACGTTTAATGTCCCATGCTTCCTTGCAGCTGCCTTATTATGTCTATTATGCTCAGTGTACAGAGCCCGCATTCTTTTTGATGTTCGCGGCGGCAAAGCTGGTATGTCAATAAAGTTTGACCTTTGCTACAGTTTTTTTCTTTTTTTTCCTTTCTCTCCCAGTTTTTACACCGCTATGTTTTTCGCTCCCGCCCCCCCCCCCCCCCCCCCCCCCCACTCCTTCCACGTCCCCCCCCCCCTTCCCTCGGCAGTGAAAACGCTACCTGCGTATCTCCACGGCCCAGATAAGACTTCGCCTTAAAACGTTTAAGCCGTTGCGTTCACGTCAAAAAAAAATAAATAAATAAAACAGCAAAAGATAAGCAGAGGTGAAGTGAGCTAATTTACTGATTTACTGCAGGGTGATGTATGGATAGGGAGAGGGAGAGAGAGAGAGAGAGAGAGAGAGAGAGAGAGAGATGAATGATTAATACAGAGAGCCCCACAGTCTCTCTCTCTCTCTCTGAATGTCATTATGTAAGCAACATTAATGACGCCCGAGAGGACGTGGAATGAATCCAAACTAAGACAGGGGGTGTAATGAAGTGTGCCGGGGGGGTGGGTGTGTGTGTGAGGGGGGGGCGTTAATGAATTTGTTGAGACAAGGAAGAAACATATTGTCAGAGTTTAAATGGAGCCTGGCTTTTTCCTCTCTGCACTGTGACTCGTGTCGATGTGACAAAAAACGGGAGGGAAAACGCTAAAAATTCCCTCCTAGAAGAACAGTCGCTGAATGTCATTGGCAGTTTTTTTTTTTTAGTTTTTTTTTTCCGGGCGTGTCCAAAAGGTCATAAAGCGACAAACACAACAATACCTTTACTCCGCTCGTCCAATGCATCCCCCCCCCCCCCCCCCCCCCCCACCCCCCTCGTTGAGTCTATGAAGCTCTTTCGAAAAAAAACAAAAAAACAAGCGCGCCCCCGAGTGCGGAGACACTCTATTCCCGGGCCCTCGCTCAGGTTTTTTATTTGAAAACGGCAAGGTCGTTATTTTTGCGTTTCAATAACACGACTGGAATAGAGAGCGAGCGAGCGAGAGAGAGAGAAGAGGGAAGCATGGCAGCAGCGGTGGCGATTCTGCAGTGAAAACAGGGTTTTAGATTACATGGTGATTTAGGAATGTGCTGGGAGCCAAGAGAGGCAGGCAGGCATGCAGAGTAACCCCCCCACCCCCCTCTCCCTCCCTCAATAACCACCACAGGCTTGAAAGGAGCCCGACAACATCTGGACACATTACACTGGGACCGAGGAGGGGTGTGTGTGTGTGTGTGTGTGTGTGTGTGTGTGTGTGTGTAGAGTTCAGTCAAATATGCACCCTTGGGGAAAGATTATAGGTTCTAGTATTGTTATTACAGTAGGCCCACTATATTAGTTTCTAAGTTGTATGTCATTGGCCCCAACTGGTATCGAATTAAACATGAGCTGAGGGAGCATTGTTTGATTATAAGGAACAGTACGGCCACTGTACTGTACTAAAATACAGTATAATGGTAGTATATTAAGCTGTTATTTACACATATTTTATCATTAAAAAAACATTTAACACTTAATCCAGCCTGGTCTCACGAAATTCCGTGAAATGAGACCAATGTGGTTAAAATGGAAATATGTGCTCTGTTGTATTAGGGATGGGCCGATCTGCTTATCTCACGATATGAATCGATACACAATATGGGGTTCACATGTAATAAATAAAAGTTCAATGACGACAAAGTCTGACTGTGCAGAATTATGATTATTTCTGAGCCACAAATCTTTCCAGTGATGCCATTGGCTCGCTAGAATGTAAACAACAATTTAAAAAATGTGATGAAATTGTGATGGTCAAGCTTCTCATTTGTAATTACTACAGCAGAAAAAAATATAGCTAATATCACAATTTGTTTTTCTGCCTCACGATACGTAGGCTATTGTTACATTTTTGTATTGCGATATACTGAATTTCAATATATCGTCCCATCCCTATTCCCTACTAGCCGATAAAATAGCTAATTGGCAGGATTTTAAGGGGTGAATTGCACACTGCTTCCTTTCTCTGTTTCTCTTTCTACAGATAAGAATGCCGATGACGCGGCAAAAAGGCCATGCCTACAAAGTGCGGTACAAGTGCAAAATCTTACGCTTTCACACTATGTGACATATGACTGTTTTCTAGAGGTGGTGAGTTGCCTAGAGAGTTGGTAAGTTGAAACTGTTAGCTAGCTAGGTGACTGTAGACACGGCTAATCTATTTTAATAGCTAATGAAATTTGATAGCTAATGAAACCAAATGCAGTATAAGTCAACCTACATTTCTTGATTTGAAGTAATAATCAGCTGTCTGCTGCCTTTTTGCTGGCCTGCTGAATATTTTAAATACCTCTGAACAGTGTTAACACATAAAGTTAAGTACAGTATGTGTGGATGTTTTGACTTGCTGCCACTAGAGGGAGCGATTGCTATTGGGCTTGGATTTGAAAAAAGTGTGGGGGGAAGATTCTCATTTTGCTGTGTCCGCGTGAAGGAGACAAGTTTAAAGTTTTTATATAGTTTTTCTTATGACAAAACCTTAAACCCTAACCAAATTTGTTTAGTCATCTAAACTTAACTAAAGTTGTTTTAAACTTAACCTTTTCATATGACGAACCGGTTAACATGGTGTGTCCAGTGCATGTCACGCAATCCAATTTGTGGTGGAGGAACATATAATCTTCACAGATTTTGAGTCCGTAACATGTAATCCTATTTCAGAGTTTATGCTCTTTTCACCAAATTTTGAGTGTCATCTGTAAAAATATTTCCAGACCTACTGTATGATAAGATGTTTTGTTTCCTGCCAAAGTGGCTGCTGAAGGAGACAGATCACATCATCCGCCATTTCAATGCCGATTCTCAACTGGAGTGCCTCAGCATGAGCCTTGAGATTTTACTCAACACTAAGAAAATCAATTCCAAACCAAATCGTTACGTTTAATTAAATTCTGTTCAGTGAGATTACCGACATGCTTATTCATTGTGAATACAGTCTAGGCCACATGCACCAGTTCATTGTGTTGGAGACAAACATACATACATACACATACACAATGCACACAGGCAAAAATATAATAAAGATCATATTAAAGTTCAAAATTCCCTATATGAGTGCTCCAAAGGCCAATAGCAGACAACAAAGGCATCTAATTACTCAATCTGCCTGAATATCCTTTATAATCTGTTCACACTCACTGAGATTTTTTTCCACATCGTTATTATCAGCATTCAAAGTATAATTGCAGAATTATTATTCATAGAATTAGCTCTATTATCATTCCCAACAACTCCTTCAAAAATGTCTCCATTCACCAAAAATAAAGCTTGTTATATTATAGGTTGGGACCAGAAATGGGTATTGGGGCTACTACTGAAAAGCCGAAAGTGGCATTAATAAAACATTTTAATAAACCATGGTCCTTTCTTATTTTGGCCCAAGGCTAAAACAAAGAACAAAGAATAATGAATAAACATGAAGAATTTATTTGTACTTAGCCTTTATTTAAACCTGCAATGAGCGATGTCAGACCCTATAACCAATCCTGAAACTAATGTGTGCTATGTGGAGATTTCCTTGAGACATAATGATGTCTTAAGGTAGTCCCACAGGTAGTCCCACTGGCCAGCATTGGCATAATAACGGCATCATGACGCATAAATGTTGCAGACATACATTACAATAACACACTGGCACTGCTCCGTAGAGTAGCAGGCTATCAATAAAGTTCTTCAAACAGAAACTCGAGAGTGTGTCATGGCTCTTGCCATGACTCTAGTTTTCCTTGTGTTTCTCGTTGTTCCCTGCCCCCTGTGTGTCTCCGCCTCCCTGGTTTGTCTTTCTGTGTTTGTCTGTGTCTGTCATGTGTGGCGTGGGCGTGGCTCCCTCTCCTTCCCAGCTCCTGGGCTCCTGAGTTGCCGACACACCTGAACCTCATCACTCATCACCTCCTGTATATCAACCCCGGCGTACCTACCAGTGGTCGCCAGATTGTTCCACCAACTCCGTGGTAGACACACTCTCGGTCGCTCTGCACTTTATGTCTGGACTTACCTTGTGTATCAAGTTCTGTTAATGTTGATCGTGTCTCTCCTGTGCCCAGGATTTCCTCCATGAGTCTCTCCACCTGCCCACGCCACATCTGCCAGCCACCCAGCTTTCCTGCCTGTCCGCCAGCTCGTTACACTCCAACCCGAGCTCCAGCCAGCCGTCTCGCTCGCCGGCTAACCCACCAGCTCGTCAGCTCGCCGGTCAGCCCAGCTCCGATCATCTTCCCTACTCCGGCTGCCTGCCTTCATCTCACCACTTCTAATTCCAACCTCCAATAAATTGCTTTTCCTTTTACATTTTGTCTGTGTCTGCATTTGGGTCCAAGAAGACAACCATTCCTAACAGAGTGCCATGCAGTTATGCAGTTATACTAGGAAAATATGACACAATATTCCCATCAGGACCACGCTTGATTAACTCTTAATCCAGAGTGGATTTTTCATTACAAGGGCTTTAGTTTAAAGTGTTCCTCATATCCATTCTATTAAAAAGATTGATAGGAGAAGTGTTTTTTTTTTCTGTTTCACCACCAAGCTCAATTCACTCTCTGTAGAATAGACAAAGTTGCTTGAAGTGATTGTGAACTGACCCTCCCAACCCTGATTTTCAGCACCAGTGACCACACACAATAGCGCATGAAAGCTAATCCCAGGAAAGCCAGCATGTCTTACGTTAAGAAGTCCAGAAACAGGAGACTGAAAACATCAGTAATACCAACCAGGTCATCAAACGACGCTCTGAAAAAGGAGGTGTCGTTTTCATCCACCTGTGTAGTTTGAGATAATGCAAAAGTTTTATACGAAACAGCTTGTCAGTAACAATATGTATCGGCACAACACAGAATGTTGGTATTAACTGGAACACTTGACTTGAAGTGAACTGTGATGACTTTGACTTTATTAATTCATGTAAAAATGTTTTCAGTACACCTTACCGCAAGTGAGGAAACAGCGCAAAATTTTACATGAATTAATAAAGTCAAAGTCATCACAGTTCACTTCAAGTCAAGTGTTCCAGTTAATACCAACATTCTGTATCTTCTGATGATATATATTGTTACTGACAAGTGTTTCGTATACAACTTTTGCACTATTTTGCGCTGCAGTAAGGTGTACCGAAAACAGCACAAAATTTTACATCAAAAACACTAAAACTGGAAATCGCAAACATAAAAACAGCACATTTGTACACGTGAAACAAGACAAAGTACAAAAATATAAAGATGAAAAATAAATTATAAGATCAGCAGAATGTCATTTCAAGAAGTATTATGTACATACAAGGTTACTAAGAATAAGTGTAGCACAGACTATATTTTAAACATGACAATGTAGCCTCTATAGGGAACTGTTCAAAAGGAGGGGGAAAAAATGCATTACAAACATGATAATCCCATTATAAGCAGATATAAAATTGTCAGTAACACTTTAAGTGTTGCTCATAAGCACATTATGAGAACATGATGAGATGCATTATAATCATTATATGCCTAGCATTATATAATATGCTATAATGCACACTAAAATGCTTATTATGCTGTAAGAATAGTCCATATGTTTGAAATATGATAAAGATGCAGCTATAAGGCCTCGCAATGCACTTCAAGTAAAACATTACTAACTTTTCTTACAAAATAATTTAATATCATTCAATTTTTATATCATGCCATTAACTATACATTAGATTTTTTTCACTGTCTTTAGGACCTAAATTCATAGTATACATTATAGTAAGTAGCATCAAACTGATGTAAATTAATGATGGGGTCTTTTAGGGGGAAAAAAACCCATAAATTAATGTTTTTCTTTAAGTCAAATTTATTTTAATGTTAGCATTGGTGGTTGTTTGCCTTATGATTATCGCCAGCTGGAGGTGAGCTTACTACTTCACTGAAAGTAACAAGTATCACAAATGTGTGTTCTCCCAAATTAGACACAGGTGTTAAAATTTCACCAGCCAGTTGAATTTCTGAGCTGCCACAGCCGTTTTTACGGTAGAAGAGACTGGCTGTGGTTAGTAGAGCTGACAGACTCAGCAGCCACAGACAATATTTACCAGGTACATCAGTTAGCTGCTGTTGATTCCAACCCTGATACAGACAGACTGGACCGATACAGCGCAATGGGCTGAGCAGGCGAACTTGACAAGGCAAATCCAACCTCAGTTCATGTTTTTTCAGTTTTCTTCCGGAAACCCATATAGCCTCGGGAGAGTGATCTAACCCCCTCTTGGCAGTGTAAACTGAGAGAAACAGAGAGTTGGTTCAAACCAAAGTGGTTATGAAAGACTTAATTGGACATCTGGCTTGCGGGCTCAGTGGCCATATTTTGCATTGATTAAAAGCAGTAAATCTATGTTAGATTGGAATCGTGTTTCCACCGCAGCCGCTGAGTGATTTAGATGTAATTGTAGGAACAGAGGTCAATGACTCATTTCCAGAGGATAGCTGCTATCTCAGAAATACCATCTTAGGAATCAAGACAAGTCTGTCACAGGCGAGTTACAGACAGATTTTTCTGACTGTTTTCTGCTCTTTCACTTGTTTATTGTTGTGGCTGTTTTTGCACTTTGTCTTGTCTTTAAAGTTCTGATTCAACCTACTGTGATTCATGACAGCTTGCACATTTGCTGTTCTAAGCAGGTCTTTCTAGCTCTTTCCTGGGAAGAATCCTCTGCCACACAGGAAGTGATGCGTTTTATGTGTCTGGTTTGTTTGGAATGAACAGAAGAAGAACTGGGTAGTTAGCATGAGCATGAGAAACTTCATCAACAGAAAATCCAAGGAAAAAGTGGAGCGTCTTGAAACTCCAAATTTTGAAAGCACCTAGGGCCGGATTCACAAAACCCTCTTAAGAAAAAAAATCTTCTCAAGTGCCATTTTTTTCTTAACTTTAGTCTTAAGAAAAAAAATAGGAAAAAATGCTATTCTCAAAAACAGTTCTTATATATTTTCTTAACTTTCTTTTTATGTTTCTTCCTAAGAAAAAACTTACGAATAAATGGTATTCTTGAAATGAAAGTTCTCAAATTTGTTCTTAATTTTTTTCTTAAATTTAAGACAGCCCTTCACCTGTCTTAAAATTCCTACAGTGAAAAGGTAAGCCTCTCTAATATCATATATTTAAACAAATTTTAGACAAGTAGGTTATAGTTCAAAGTCTTCATAGGTTCCCCTACACCTAACATTAAGATTAACATGTATTGTAAAGCTTTATTTGGTGTAGGGTCAAGTAGCCTCTGTCTCATGTCTGTTGAAAATAAGCTAGCAAATTTTACAGTTACCAACAGCAACCAATGTTTAAATCTTTTCATATACTTCATTAGTTGTAGTTGCCCTAAATAGGTTTTTACACAATTGTTTTGTTGATGGAAGCACTTTGGGTTGCCTCCTAGCCTCATCTCCTAGCCTCAATGGTAGTAAGCCTAAAGTGTATTAACCATAATTAATTCAGGCCCTATTTGGAGAAGTTCTTAAGTAGGAAAATTAAAGATATTCGTAAGAAATGAGACTGTTACTAAGAAAATATTGAGGAATTGCACTTAAGAGCCTTCTTAAGAACTTCCTAAATTTTCCTCTTATGTAATTTCTTAAGATCTATCTTAAGAACACATTGGTGAATCCGGCCCCTGGTCAAGTAATTGTTGAGTCACTGGTATTGATGAACAACCCTATCAGTTCCCACAGATGTATTATGGTCATTTTGCGCTATGGGGCTTTTAAACTTCGATTTCAGAGGGTTATGATCACAAATGTCCCCTCCATGTTAATGCACTTTGGGCCTCGTCCAGTAGCTCCGGCTGCAGGATCACACTAAAATCACAATATGGGATATTTCCAAGCAAATAAAAACAGCTTGAGGTGCCTTACTTCAAGCCACCAGTAACTTGATGCGCCTTGGAATTTAATGCTTTTGCTTTGTACATCAGCACAGAGGAAAGAAAAGACTGACCACACATCTAAAATATACTCTTTTTATACATGGAGTGTTTGGATTGTCCAGGCCATGCATTATGGATGCCATAGTGTTTTCGTAACGGTGGTATCCAACTGGACACAGGAAAACCATTAATTCTGGCTCTATAAGATTAGTCGTTATTTTAAGATAAGAATGATCCCAGTTGGGAAATTGGGCCTTTGCAGCAGCAAAGAAAAATAGAACATACATAAGAATAGAGCAAATGGGGGTATTAGAATGCAACCGACCATTACAAAACTACAGCATAAGAAAGAAAAGTATAAACTACAGTACAGTATATATATAACAGTATGTATGCAGGGTGTGCAAAATAACAGCAGGAGAACTTACTGAGACATACACTATATGCAGTATGAACATAGGTGAGAAATAATTAATGTACATGCAGATGAGATTTTTCGTGGTACTGTCAGGTGATGACAGTACATGTACAGTGATACTGTACATGTACAGTATTTTACTGTCCGGAGGGTGACTCCGGACAGTAAAATACTGTACATGTACTGTACAGTTCTGTGCTCAAATATAAGCATTGCAACATTTTTACCTTTCATTTATCTTAGAAAGTAAAAGTTTAAGTAAAAAGTTGGAAAACCCAGGATTTGAGGTCCAGTACAAGGACATGAAGTGTTTCTGCAATGTGCATTGTTGTCCAGAAGAGGGCAAACGATTTAGTCTCACACTAGAGGATAAAAGCAGGTCAACCTGTGTTTGGTTCAGCAGTGAGTTCAGCAGAAAAGACAATACTTCCCACTGACACTCTGCACAAATGGGATCAGCAGAAACCCAAGGTGAACACACACACACACACACACACACACACACACACAAAAGCAGGCACTTACACACACATTTGCACACATACAGAAGCACACTCACATACATTCTCACACACATACAAAAGAAACAAACACAGGTATACATATGCAGACACACACACACACACACACACATACACACACACACACATGCAGATGCAAGCCAAACACAGGGATGGGATTTTGGGGCAAAAACTAAGACATAATGATGAAGGTTGAGTGTTTGAGCGTTTATATCCAAATGAACTTTATTGAATTCATGGTAATTCATTCAGTCTTAAGCACAGCTCTAAAGCTCTTCTTATTAGGATGCTTTGTTAGTAAAAGCAGTCTTTCTGAACACATAGCCTATACGTTTTGGCTGTTTTTGACGGAAATTAAGCTAAATTACAAAGTTTTTTTTCATGTCACAATTTCTCCAGCATTGTTGGTAGACAGTTGATTAAACTGCACTAGGACATAAGAAACATAAGCCCTTAAAAATTCAGTTTTAGGGTGGATTTTCCCTTAATTCTTATTACCCATGCAGTTTAAAGATAGGGAAAACAGTGTGAAATACTGTGCTGCACTAAAACGCACTCAATAAGCAGCATCATTTAAAAAAAAAAAAAAAACCCAAAGACATTCATTTTTCTACTGATGTGGAAAATGCGCCTGGAGTCATTCAAATTGAGTATGTGGCCGAGATCAATTATTCAAGACATGTTATTAAATGAAATTGAATAATATTTATGACATTTATGAATAAATTATTGAAGACGTGATGTATTGCAGCTATTTGGCGGAGCTGTTTTTCAGGCATGCTATTCTGGCGGCATAGCTCTCCTCTTGAAGCCGGAGTTTCTCGCTGAACTCGGCCTGGGAACGACACACACACGCACACACACACACACACACACACACATTTAAAATATTTATTTATGTCCACATAAATACAAGCATACAAAGGACATAAACACTATTAATGCAATCAGATATTGGGTCAGTCAGTTACATAAGTGCCTGATTGGCAGCCACATTGTTGCATACATACAGGATGAAAGCAGTGGCAGGTCGAGGGATAATAGACAGAATCCACTTCAAGGGTATAAAAAGCAACGCCTTCTCCATATTGAGCGGCTACCAATGATAGCAGATACTGAACAATACCTCGCTAACTGCTTGGCCCTTCTTTTAGGGAGACCAGCCATCTGAAGGCCCCTCACAACTAGCTTGTGCGCATGACCCAGGCTGCCAAATATGAAAACTAAAAGTTTGCACTTGTAGCCTAGCTGTGAAATGGTCTGCTCCAGCTGTTGATATTTCAGCATCTTAGTTAGAAAGGCTTCCTCTAGGCTGTAGTCAAAAGTACAGCCGACCTCTAGAACGAACACCTCTGTAAGATTTTCATTGACAACAACAACATCGGGAGTGTTAGCTGTAATATTAGAGAACACTTCTGAATCCTCACTACACAGACTGAACATGCTCGGCTTCACAGCAGAATGCTTATACAGCATTATAGAAGACCTGAAGATAGATGTGATATCTTTTGATATCAGATCCACTATTCTGTCATGCCTACATATGTAAAGCCCCCTGTATACATGGCAACCATTTAAGATGTGGGACATGGTTTCAGCTATCTGGTCGTGACCATGGTGTTTACAGTGAGGAGCATGACTGTCAGGAAGCCAGATGGAAAGATTAAGCTTAGTTGGTAAAACCTGTAATCTTGCTTTTATAGTGAAGATGACAATGCTCTCATCTATAGCTACACTTTTGAACACTGTGTGGGAGACAGAGTGATCTGCAGCAGGGAGACATGCTAGCTTCCCTTGAAGTTTCAACTCAGTCCAGTGTTGCCGTTGTCTCTGTTGTTGCGCCCTCAAGAGGTGACCTCGGGCATTTGTTAGTGGAAGTTGATGTTCTGTTCCACCGACATTCACAGTTGCTCTCACAGAGATACTGGGGTCAGATATAACCTCCTCTGAGACATTTACTGCCTCGGAGTTAGACCCTACCCACTCCAGAGTAACTTTTGCCCAGCCACATAGGTCGTTCAAGTCAGGCCAGTCCGACCCACACACACACACACACACACACACACACACACACACACACACACAGGGATAGATCAGAGAATGGCAGAGGACAATGCAGCCTTTGAGTCGAAGCATAGAAAATTCAGAAAGCAATACATTGGCGTGGATGGGATTGGTTCCACGTCGGATTTGTCATCAGTTTAGCTTCAACTTTCAACTTTCAACTCGATGAAACGTATTTCGCAAGATTTCAAAAGATCCGTTTCCTTTCTGCGTCATCCGCGCTTCTCCATCAATTGAGTCACTTTGCATACAAGTGTTTGTTTTAATGCACTCTGCAGCTGGAAGCCTTCATTCTCCTGCTTTCATTTTGTTCTTCCCACACCCGTTACTGTTTTACAAGAAAGACCTGTTCCCTTTTTGCACACTCCCTGTCTTTGCGACGGTAATTATTTGGCTTGCAAATATTTGACTGTTTTCCTGAAAACTGCAAGTCCTCAATCCATCCAGCCTTGATTTTGTTATTCTTATTCCTTTTACTGCAGCTATCCGTTTTGAGCATCGCTAATTACAACCATGCTCCTGACTCCTAGGGGCCCGAGAGATATTCTATATTGTGTACTACTACTATGTTTACGGCTTCACAGCATAGTTCCATTTATTTTCTCTGGGTCACTGTATACTTCCAAATTAAACGGTTCCAATCCACTTATGGTATTCGCCCTACGCTGCACGGGGGCCAGTTTTCGGAACGTCAGCCTTATAAGGCCTGATGAGAGCCACATGCCCAGTTAGACTCCTGGGAACCTTATAAACTCAACTCCCCCCCCCCCCCCCCCCCCCCCCCCCTACACACACACACACACACCCTCTCAGAGACAGTGAAACAGAGCGGATTCTATTCTAATTGTTTTCCCTTGTAGCATTTTGAGATTCACCTTCGATAAAAAGAACAAATAAAACATATCGGAGTTTATTATTTTTAAGGGGAAAGAGAGAGGGGGGAAGCGGGACTGAAAGAGAGCGAGCCGAGCCAAGATGGAGGCTATTAAATATCGTTTACAAGGAAGATGCAATTTGGAACAGGCACCGGCGATCTGTGTCAGGACTAAAAACAGCTCGTCCACTAAAATATCCCGCAGAATGAAAGATTTAAAGCATACAGTACATGCAGTGGAATTCTTTGCTTATTGGATCATACAGTCCATAGTGAAAATCTGTCTTTCTGTCATCTACAGTTAAATATAGATTTAACATTAAAGATGATTGAGTTGGATTGTGCTTATGAGTCTTCATTGGCCTCAGTTTTACACCCTATTTTAAATCATAACAGTAAAAAAAAAAGACCAACTGTATAGCTCTCTATCCCTATACTTGTGACTGCATATATTCAAATTATTCCACTATATAATAATAGTGTCAGCCTTTATACTTTGGCAACACTTTATTTGAAGTGCAATTTAAAGGCATCAGGAGCCCATTGTAAGTGTAATATAAGCATATACAGTATGCGCAATTCTGACATTATAATCCCATCTGAAAATCCCATGCATTTTAATGCGTTTATGAATCTGCTATGACTATGTAATGAGGTTGCTGCCTGTACAATGGCCAAAGAAAATATCCAAGCCTCTTTAGCAAATTCTTTGAGATATGGAAAATGATTGTGTGATGATTGATGGTTATAATGATTGTAGTTGACTCATAATGTGCTTATGGTGTGCTTATGATGCCCTATGATGTGTTATAGATAGCGCAGATAGAAATAGCTGTAGTAGGTTCCACTGGGAGATAGCTAACAATCAGACCGACTGAGTGTGTGTGTGTGTGTGTGTGTGTGTGTGTGTGGGGTGGTGGTTTCGCATTACAGGACAGTTAGTCACTTAATAAGAACCGGGCAACCGTCCCTCTGCAGCTGTTCAGGACTTTATCAAATAAGATCATTCTCTCTCTCTCTATCTCTCTCTCTCTCTCTCCCATCTATCTTTTATCTCTTTGTTAAAGCCCTCTCTTCCCCTCAATGCATTCCTTCTCTTTCACCTAATTCTCATTTTTGCTGTCACGCTCCCTCCCTCCCTCCTTCCCTCTTTCTCTCTCCATCCCTCTCTATCTCTCCCTGTGTTATTAGATGCCGCTACAAGCTTATTAAAAGCAGGAGGAATACCAGTCATGCTTTGAAAACAACATGATCCCCCTCTAAGCGCCGGTCGTAACCAGCTCCATGAGAGAGGGAGAGAGAGAGAGAGAGAGAGATAAATACAAAAAATCGGTGGCTTGTGAGAACAAGTTGTGGAAAACCACTGGATATAGAGTGACATAATCCTTGTTATTCTGATTGTTTTGTGTTGCGGCATGCCGTTGCCTGCGCAAAAGGGTTAGGATTAGTTATATTTATTTGTTTTATTAAATATCAGATATCATCCAGTCATGTCATCCACCCTCTGATATGATGGAGGTTCCTCCTGACCACAGCTACATAGAAACAGCCTGGAAAACCTGCCATGACATTTGATTTTCTTTGCATATTTTATGTATTCACCTAATTGTTCACTTATGTTTTTTGTAAATTCATTTTTCATTTAAAGGCAGCAATGTATCACAGACTTTCACTCCAACTGAATAGATGGGGGTGTATTACTGCCTTAAAAAGCTGCTAACCCTTAATAATTATTCTGGATTTCAATGGAGAGTTTTAGTGTCCCATGATGGTCTAAATGCTGTTTCAGAGGCTTTCATACCCCAACAAAAAATAATTATAGGGTAAACAATGAATCCCTGAATGAATCCCTTATATTTAAAGATATGGTAAGAATAGGTTTATTAATTAATGATCCGTTTATTAATGATCAGTTTATTTGAATGCGATCTTTAGTTGCTCGGCTGCCTTCATCTCTTCTATAGAGAACACAGTAACATACATGAAGTTACATACATACATATAAGCACTGCTGATACAACAATGTGATTCATTATGAAATACCAGAGTATGTGTTGTCTTACCATCATAAATAGGTTCATCTACATATATAGTATATCACTATACATAATTGTATGGCAGCAGTCCATATAAACTAATGGATGAAGAACCCGGCAGTACGTTTTCCCATCGTACGATGTCATTGAAACTCATTTGCATATGATTAGAGAAAGAGGAATTACTAATATTTACTTTTTACAACTCATTGATAGCCAGCTCCAGAAGAATGACTCACAACAGGTAGTCTGTCTGCCAGCAGTAAATCTGTGGCCAGACACCCGGGGGTGGTTTTTGACAGTTATCTACCTTTTGAGGAGCCGGTTAAGAAGGAACTGTAGCACATGTAGCAGCACTCCTTCAGTATTTCAAAATGTGCAACTACTGAGTTGAAATCCATGCAGAAAGCAATGAGTCTGATGTGAATAAATCTCCAAAGACCAGTAACTCCCATTTAGAACATTCAGTGAAAAACAAACTGTTTCAGACTAACAAGATTCATCAGTTGGCAAATCATTTTTCTCGGTACAAAAACGGTGTTGCTCCATTGACTTTCTCACTCCAATTGAGTCTAATGACAGTGACATAAAGGAGCATTTCAACTACTTGGAATGTATTACACATAAGGAACTATAGGAAAATCTAATGTTCTATAATAATCAACAAATACAACTATAGTACAAATTAACTATTCAATACCACTAGTATTTCAATTAACACTATTTTCATTATTTCAAATATACAAATCATCTTTTAGAATGGCTCTTACAGTACAGAAGGACATTCACGCTTTATATCATCGTTTAGACTATTGAAACTCCATGTGCTAAACGAAGAGACCATTTCACCCCAATTTTCCCACTCAGGTTTAGCATTGATTTCAATGAGACTAAAAAGCGATTGATTCTGACTGTTCCTCAGTCTAGACTCAAGACTTGGTTCTCAGATTCAGCAGTCACTTTGCTACCGAAGCCCCTAAAAGTCTGTCAGACCTCTGGTGTGGTGGTGTAGTATACCTGGAGGCTCCCCAGCATGTCTTTGGCCAGCTCTCCCAGCACCTCCTTCACCTCTTGGACGGAATACTCTCCAGCCTCCCCCTCCTCCTCCTTCTTCTCCTCCGCATCCCTCTCCATCTGTTGGGCCAGATTCTGGTGCATCTCCCCCGACTCTTGCTGCTTCATCTGTGGACAGAAATCAGCAATATTTATATCTTAAAATGGTGTCGGATTTTGTACCGATTTGGGGTGTGCTTGATTTAATCTACCAGTTAATCACACAGCCTGGTTATACTAACAAAATTTCTGACTGGTGACTGCCAAGATATTATGATCTGGTCAGTGTGATAAATTATAAGATGAAAGGACTGCCAAGATATTATTATTTGGTCAATATGATAAATTATTAGACATTTTTTTAAAATTTCTGGCATTTTTCTGCTTTGCAGTAAATAAAACCGGAGGTCAAAGATGTGCTGGCCTGCTAATGTATGGTTCCATGGGCAGACAGTGCCCCCTTGTGGATAATTGAGTAATAGCAAGTCAGAGCTCACACTGATCTATCCATTTATCAGTTACTCCATTATCCATTCATACAGTACATCCATCCATACATTGATACACATATCCTTTTACCAAAAGATTCATTCATTTACTCATCCAACTCCCAATCAATACACAATTATACATCCATTCATCATTCGTTTATTCATTCAGTAATCTGTCCATCATTTAGTAAGTGATCCATCCATCCATTATCCATCCATCCATCCATCCATCCGCCACCTCTTTGCGTTCCTGAATAGGAGGCAGGGCCAGATAGCGGAAGTAGAGGTCAGCTGACATGCCTTCCTCCAATGGGGCGAAAGCATCCTCACTGCTGATCACCTCAATCGTCCTCTGGAATGCAGGAAGTATAAAATGTAGTTTAAACAAACGCACGCACACACACATTGACATGTTCTGGAATAGAAAGTGTGCAATATATACTATAATAATCAACATTCAATATATAGTATTATTATAAAACATAAAGTATATAATAGGCATCAATGGACATACACATACAAGTGCAAACTCATGCACACACACACACACACACACTAGCTGTCTGACCTCCATGCCTATCAGCAGTTCTTCTCTGGCTGTGGTGAAGAGAAGCTCATAGAGTCTGTATTTGTGAAACAGACTGCAGCCAACAGGTCACACAGGGTCAGATGAACATGTAAAAAGTGTATTTGACTATTAGTATAACACAGTATGGCCTAAAAAAGTACTAAATGACACAGTCAAATCTCAAAATAAAGACTATATCCTCACCAAAGGCCTCTTCTAGACTTTTACCAAACACAACCTGTTAAACCTATAGTCAGTGATGTAGTGGTAAATAAAAAGGAGGGTAAAGTATGACCTCCAATTGGTGATCATCATACAGCAAACAGCCACCAATACTAACAAACATCAATTATGCTTTCAGAGAAGTATTTTTTTCCCCTTAAAAGATGTACTGTACTATTTCATTTATGTCATAAAGATTTATGTCAGCCTACAGCAGTGTGTATTTTTTAAAGTGAGTTTTAGCAGGTTTAAAAAAAAATGTTTAAAAATGAAGAGGTCGCCAAGCAGAGGCTCAAATACATTTTTTACAACTTTGTTATTTGGCTTTTTCCTCTTTTGTAAAGGAACCCACATTTTCTAAATCATTTTTTTACATGTCCCAAAACTGATTTTGAGGGCTACTGAGCCAAAATATATACACAATATGCAAACAACACACCTACTAGCCTACAGCGTTTTACTGAAAATGCTGTGACGGCCGAACAGTTCTCAGCGTTTGATATTATTTTCTCCAGAATGACTTGGGTATGTATTTTTGACCCCTCCTGTCAGCCTTCTCTGCATGGTTTCCAAATCAGAGCTTGAAAAATTCTTATCAAATTAGGCTTGGGCAATATCCAAAATGTATTATCGCAATGCGGTCCCACCAAAATATCACAATATACGGGTATATACGGTACACGATATACAGGTATTTTGGGGTATTTTTTTTTATTTCTCCTAAATTACATCAAATTTCTAGGCTATTAATAATAACAATTATCCCTAAACAATGGCCATTTGGTGTAAGTTGCTCAGTCCTGCTATTTCCAGGAAAACGGGCTGACTGTGGAAAAGGGAACCCACTTGAAATAAAATGACAAATTTTTCACTACAACTATGATTATTTTTGTTTTTTTACTATCCTACCACTAGTAGATTGTAGGTTTATAAGTTTAAAAGTTTGCACAATTGCGATCTAAGCAACAATATTTGATGCCGTGGAAAATATTGCGATATTCACAAAATATCGGCAATATGCAATATTATCGAATATCGGCCCAAGCCTATATCGAAGATGCTTGTTACCTGCTTCTGATGTAATCTATAAGCACTGTGGCTTGCTCTCTGTCTAGAAGTGGAGCGGTGTCGCCCTCGGAGGCCAGGTGCTGGCGAGCGGCGGCTAAGGCCTTGGAAAACTCCATCAAGTTATCGACAAACCCCATCTGTTTCTCTGGAATATGACAATAACGCACAAATCTGCACTTCTATACATATCTTATCTACACATCTGCACGTCTATACACTTTTTCTGCATCTCAGTGACACACACTTTACTGTATTATTCTGTATTAATGCTGTAAATTCAAATTTTGTGAGATTTTCATATTTTTTCTCACGCTGTCATTTATCTCTGTTTCTTCATTTATTTTCATACTGCATACTGTATATTCTCATACTTTTCATATATTTTCCTATAGTACACATTTTTCATATTGTCTCAGTATTTTCTACTGCTGTCATTTTGCTATATTTCTTCTATTCATGCATATATTTTTCTAAATATGTTGAGTTGATTTTGTTGCTTCCTTTATGTTTAATACCCCCCATTTACTCTACATTTCCATCCCACATTTATTGACAAGTGGATCCTATTACTATTTGCAGCTGCAACGACCCAGTTTCCCCACAGAAATCATTTACATTTCATCTAATCTAATAAAGCACAGATTTCTAGCAGGCATAACTGGCGTACATTGGGTACCTTGTGGTTCGTTACATCACCTACCAACTCAAAAACTGTCTCTTCTACCTAGTACCAACCACCATTTAAATATTGTCTGTTTCTCTGCCTGTTTTCTTCTCTTTCTCTCTATCTGTCTGTCTTGCCCACCTCTTATGTTATCCAGGAGCATGTGCAGTACAGCCATGGTGAAGGAGGTCTGTGTGGGGGTGAAGTCAGCCTCTTTAGCCCGCCAGAAGCCACAGACGTAGTAGTCGAGCAGGGCGGCTTCCTTCATACAGGTCTGCTGGTTCCTAAAGCCCAGAATCTCCTCAAACTCCCTGAAAGTGGGAACGGACAACAGAAAACACATCTGGATGAAATATAGAAATTCACATGAGGTATTTAGCTAGTGCTTTTATCCAGTGAGTGAGAAGCTAGGGGTTCACACACACACACACACACACACACACACACACACACACACACACACACACACACACACACACACACATACACGCACACACGCACACAAACACAAAGGTATAGCAAGTGTAGTATAGCAAGTATAGCAAGATATAATAACACCGAACTCCACTTAAATATCTGGTAATTTAAAGTTACTTTGCTTATGGGCAAACATACACAAGTTGTAGAACATGATTTAAGACCATGTACAAACAATTAGGCTTCAGTCTTTGTTTCGGCATACATCCCATACACCGAGCAGCACTTGTATCGATCAAATTTCAACTTTTATCATTGGTTCGCCTGTTAGACCCACAATCTTCTTCCGCAAACGATACCCCACCGAGGGCGGTAGTGCGCAGTGTGAACCAATACTAAAAGTTGGGATTTTGTTGAAATAAAGTTCTGTTTGGTGGGTCATCTGTATGCCGAATTTCATAAAAGACACTGAAGAGTTAGCTAAATCTTATCTCGTGTTCTACCATGTATGTATTTTTGCCAAAAAGCAAGGCTGCATTGAACTCTTCGATGTTTTTAAATAGAGTTTGGGTCTTGCCATACGAAGGAAGCAGGAACATATCGGGGCTACTTACGACTGAACCTCATCCACAGACTTCTCCAACAACTCGCCTATTTGTTTGTGTGTCAACGCTCTCCACTGGGGGAAGCGTTTTTCCTCTTCTTTCTTGCGAGGGAAACGACAAAAATGCTCTTGTTATCCATATTATAAGGTGAGTTGGCACAAGATAAACACGTTTTTTGAAGGCTTTGAGAAATGCAAATAGTCATTTATTCATACAGAATCTTTTACTTTTGGAGGTTCTTTCTTTTCACGGCTTTTCGCTCCTCCGGACATGTTGACACCTGTGGTTGACGCTCCAGTCGTTACCATGACAACAACCAACCACTTCCGCTCACAACCATGGATGTATGTAACAGCCAGAGCCATATAGAGAGATCTCTCTATATGGCTCTGGTAACAGCTAAAGAAGTCAATTGATTCCTATTATATTAACACTTATATCACTTATAAGTCAATTAATTACTGATTAATGAAGACAATGAATTATTATAAGTGAGTTAAAAAAAAAAATCAAGTAGCCTAGGGGAACTTAAAAAAAAATACATAATTGGTGGAAAAAAAAAAAGTTATTTAAAACTAATTTCCTGCATTTCTACACCACCTAACCTCTTGGATTAAGTCAAGAAACAACCCTGTATAATGTTAACCAAAAATGTAAAATTATGTTATATTACTAGATTTCGGCATTGAGGTGCTTACATTCATGATTTTGCATAGGCATACTAACCTAAAAACCTATTATTGGGAATCGCGAGAAAGTTTCAGAGCGGCAGACACAGAGCGTCCCGTAACCATAGTAACTCACTCTCACTCCTGCCTGCGTGCGCACGGCGCGAGAGGAGAGGGAGAGATGCGGTGCTGCTGTTGCGCTGTGCTGCTCTGTCTTGTCTGTCCGTGCGCTGTCTATGGAGTTTCCTCTTTTCGCGCCGCAATGTTATCAGTTATGAATTTGTTTTTCACTGCATGAGAAAATGGACTTGTGGCGTGAGAGAGTGTGAAAAGTGTCAATTGCGTGAGTCTCACGGTCCATGTGTGAGAGTTGGCAGCCCTGTGAACTCGCTTGACATTATTATGTATGAAACTGCCAATCAGATTTATTTACTTATTAATCGAAGGTGCCGGAACGCCCACTTTAACCCCTGGCTGTAACTGTGTTTACAAATTGAAAATGATTAAATCTCTCTCTCTCTCTCTCTCTCTCTCTCTCTCTCTCTCTCTCTCTCTCTCTCTCTCTCTCGTGTGACAAACTCGACTCGACCGAAAATATCAAGAGTCTATTCAATCTATGGAAGAATTCAACCAATGGCAGTGAGCCTATATGGATAAAAAATATCTTAAATGTCCTTCAAATCAGAATTGTATGAAATTCACTTCCAGTTCAGTAATTTCAAAAATGCGAATAGAAACAGGGATTTATCTGCTAATTCTAGAGCATGTTCAGTCATTTCTCAAGACATTAGTTATGACAACCATCTCCGACCAAAAATGATGAAAAATTAGTGATGAAAATCCACTTCCTGAATTGAATTGAAAGTTAACTATCTTTAGTTCAAATATATGAAGCTGACAAGGGGAGCACATGATCAAGGGAATGGTGAAAATAACTCAGGTTAAAGTTAAAAGAGTTTGAAATATGAAACCATTTTCAGATATTGTGACACCTTCAACTCTGTGGCTGTGGAGAAGAATCACTTGAATTATTGATTACAGTTTTTTTTGATTGCTAAGACACATTTCTTGAAATTATGCTCCATTTCCCAAAACTCTAAACACAAATGCATAACTGCACACTCATCTTCACAAACTTCAAACTTCCATGTCAAAACCAAACTCTCCACTCAAAACCATGTAATCTTACATCTAAACCAAACTTTGCCTTCAGACATCACACAAAAGCCATCAAATACACATACACTACAAAACAGCCATTACACACTGCTGAGATCAATTCAAAACACTACCGTAAAAACCTGTTACTGCAATGAATAATGGTGCTTATGGTTTTCCCCCAGAACAACCTCTTTACATGATGAACACAATATAAAGACACAACACATGTATACATTTTCAACATTTTTACAGTAATTCCTCAATGTACTGTAGTAAAATAAACTGAAATTGAGTGAAAAAGTAAATGTACTGTAAAAATATGCAACTGATAAAGAACGTAGAATACAGTAAAATAATTTCCATGTATTTACCAATATAAACCAATGAAAAAAACAAACCAGTTTGTACATAAAGAAAGAAATCACATTTATTCTGCCTCAGCATCCCGTCTCTGGTCTGGGTCAGGCCAGAGATTCTCATCAACATCACATCACAAAACAAGTGAACTGACCCGTGGCCCTTTGTCTATCCTGAGGTTCTGATTGGTGTGTGAACAATTTTGACTCTTAGTGTTTGCACCTGGGGAATTGTGTGTTAATTGGGTTCAAGCTGTGATGACTTGAGTTAATGATATTGAATGCCAGTGCTTTCTAAATGAGCACATGGTGCAGCCAATGATATATGAAGGGATTTGTGTGTAGAGTTTTTCACAAAAAGTTCAACAAATCTGAATCATGTGTGGAAACAGGGGAATAGTGTTTATAGTTTTGGGAAATGGGTCTGTCTTTTGGTAGATGGCGTCATGGTTTGGGATGTTTAGTTAATAGGCCCAGTTATAGTGTGTAAGGGATCGAGAAAAACTGTAATGAAGACAATGAATTATTGTAAGTGAGTTAAAAAAAAAAGTAGCCTAGGGGAATTAAAAAAAAAAAAGTAGGGAAACTGTTCACACCATGGATGTATTAAACTTGCAAACTATGTAAATGAAGAATATTAAGAATGAATCTGTAGTAAGATGAATCTGTAATGAAAATGCAGTTGATTTATGTTGGTTTTTTTTCAATTGATGCGCTCCTTTCGCAACAACTTTTGGACTACTACTACCACTACTGCTGCTGCTGCTGCTGCTACTGCTTACTACTAATAGCCTACTACTACTAGGCTACTGCTACTAGCCTCCTACTACTACTGCTGCTTCCACTACTACTACTACTGCTGCTGCTTTCCATATGCTACTGCTTAGTACTACTACTACTACTACTCCTGCTGCTTCTTCTACTACTACTACTACTACTACTCCTGCTGCTTCTTCTTCTACTACTACTACTACTACTACTACTACTACTACTACTACTACTACTCCTGCTGCTGCTACTACTACTACTACTACTCCTGCTGCTGCTACTACTACTACTACTACTACTACTACTGCTGCTGCTACTACTACTACTACTACTACTACTACTACTACTACTCCTGCTGCTACTACTACTACTACTACTACTACTACTCCTGCTGCTGCTACTACTACTACTACTACTACTACTCCTGCTGCTGCTACTACTACTACTACTACTACTACTACTACTACTACTCCTGCTGCTACTACTACTACTACTACTACTACTACTACTACTGCTGCTACTATTACTACTAGGCTACTACGACTGCTACTACTTCTGCTACTACTACTACTACTGCTGCCTGCTACTACTGCTACTAGCCTACTACTACTACTACTGCCACTACTAGCTACTACTAACGCTACTACTACTACTACTACTACTACTACTACTGCTACTACTACTGCTACTGCTGCTATTACTACTAGCTACTACTAACGCTACTACTACTACTACTATTACTACTGCTTCTACTACTACTAGCCTACTACTACTGACAACAACAATAATAATGATGGTGATTAACTTCATTTGTATAGCACCTTTTTTAAACCCTTTTTTTTACTTTAACTTTTTTTTGTTTACAAAGTGCTTTAACAATGAAAGAAAAGCAAAAAAAACAACAAAACATTAATGAAATAAATTAAAACAAGTAGAAGAGGCACCACAAGATATAAAGATTGGAATAGTCTTTCAAAATAAGGTTTAAGAAGTGTATTTTTGATGACCTATATCTAATAATTTATCACATTAACCAAATAATAATATCTTGTCGTGCGTCAGCAATTTAGTCTATTAATAAGTGAGTTTGAGAGGCAAATGATATTAGACACAGGGACTTTGCCATAACACTTTAGGAAATAGAGTGACCATATTAGTCCAGTGGTTTACTAGAGGCGTGCCCAAACTCCTTTTTTCTCCCCCTCTTCCTCTTTCTCCCCAGACTTGAATCCGTCCCGACCTCATGCATAACTCCTCTGTCCCCTAGCAGCTGGCATTTCCAGGGCTCCTCTGGTGTGCTTCCCACATTAAAAAGCCTTAGATCATGTTCTTCAAGTTCATTTGCGCGGTGGTGACCAGGTCTCTCTTTATCCTCATCTCTCTCATAGGGGTGTGGAGAGTGGTGTGGGTGAAGAAAAATGGACATTACTGGTTTCTCACCATCCTCTACTTGCCTCTGGTGGCTGAGATGATCCTGACCCTGAGGAGGAGGGGGAAGGACTACAAATGGTATGATCCATTCAAATTGATTCTTATTGAATATATGATTAAGTTGTTGTAAGAGGGATAATGGTTCCAGAAGAGGATACAAGTGAAATGATTGCGTGATTGAAATTCGTTCTAATACCCTGTGTGTGATTTATCATTCTATTATTATGCAAATAGCTTGTGTGATTTAGGGTTTGATTAAGTAGTTGGAATGGTTTCTACATTCTAC
This sequence comes from Centroberyx gerrardi, assembly GCF_048128805.1. NCBI lineage: Eukaryota > Metazoa > Chordata > Actinopteri > Beryciformes > Berycidae > Centroberyx > Centroberyx gerrardi. Next base: position 2,291,846 of record NC_136016.1, on the reverse strand, counting down.
AACTTTTCATGAAATAGACTTCAGTAGCTGACATGAAATGGATTTGGTATATCATTGAGAAAAAGAGAGAATGATGGATAGATGATGCATTTTGCTTTTCTTTCCTTCCAGGTTTTCTCCAGCCATCTTCCTCTTCCTCATCAGCATCATCCCGTCACTATGGATCCTAGAGCTTCACCACCAGGAGAACAAATCCAGCGACTCGAGGGTATCATCCATCTATTCTATTCTATTTTGTTCTATATGGTTACATGACATGTGTAGGCTGTAACTGTGTTTACAAATTGAAAATGATTAAATCTCTCTCTCTCTCTCTCCCTCCCTCTCTCTCTCTCTCTCTCTCTCTCTCTCTCTCTCTCTCTCTCTCTCTCTCTCTCTCTCTCTCTCTCTCCAGTGTGACAAACTCGACTCGACCGAAAATATCAAGAGTCTATTCAATCTATGGAAGAATTCAACCAATGGCAGTGAGCCTTACAAGGTAGGCTTGAGGTTAGGCTTTAAATATAGATAAAAAATATCTTAAATGTCCTTCAAATCAGAATTGTGTGTTTAGTCATTTCAAAAATGCGAATAGAAACAGGAATTTATCTGCTAATTCTAGAGCATGTTCAGTCATTTCTCAAGACATTGGTTATGACAACCATCTCCGACCAAAAACGATGAAAAATTAGTGATGAAAATCCACTTCCTGAATTGAATTGAAAGTTAACTATCTTTAGTTCAAATATATGAAGCTGAGAAGGGGAGCACATGATCAAGGGAATGGTGAAAATAACTCAATTTAAAGTCAAAAGAGTTTGAAATATGAAACCATTTTCAGATATTGTGACATGTTCAACTCTGTGGCTGTTGAGAAGAATCAAACTCAACACAAGGATCAATCAAATATCAAACTATTCTCAAATACACTAGATTTAAAAGGTTTTTCTCCCCAAAATTAGATATCTACCATGTGAAAAAACACTTACAAAAGGATTAATAGCAGAGAATTGTAACAAATTGTAGTTGTTTTTGGTATTGCAGGTAACTTAGTAAGTCCCTGGTTGACAAAATGATAACAGATCCTGTACATTAAAGTGATACTGAATGATGGTAATGTAATCAGGGAATGTTTTTTTTCCCAAAATAGATATATCGAGTTTAGGTATATAGAGTTCCTCATTTTTGCTGAGATGCAACAGAACAGTCGGTTTATTTTTTTCACTTCAGCTTTTCCATGCCCTCTCTTGTCTAGACAGTGGGGCTCTTTTCCTGCGATGTGTTTGGTAATGCCGGTTCACCTCAAAGGGCCTGTTGTAAGGCTGCGGGTGTTTTTTCCCCTTATAACTAAAGTGTATTCACAGAGCTGGCTGCTTTTTTAATGAAACGGTCCGCCCTCAATAAAAACAATTACAAGCTGAGAACACAAAGTCTTTTTTTTTTTTTTTACAGTTCTTGGAAACATGTTTTATGTAATGTAGAGGGGAGTACAAGTACGCTACTCTAGTTAATCAGTCGGGTGCTCAGTCATCAAAAACTGTGAAATCAAACAAGCCCGGTAAAATGAGAAGACGGCACTCCATACATGAAGACACTTAAAGTTTTCATTTCACTTGAGTTTAACCCAGGGTGAGGTAAAAACATTTAGCAAACTATTTTCAACTTTGTCAATGCGCGTTCAGAAAGTCCTCACATGGATTCAGATTTTGTGATTTTAAGAAAAAATTGTTGAGTCTATGAGAATTTTTGACCAAATAGTTTGATTATTTCACCTGATTAGATGAAGTTTAATCATTAAATATCTCAATTGAGTCTCATTTTTTCAATTGAAATGCGCCCACTATCCCTTAAAAAGTACCGTACTCACCTACTCACTAGGCTTAAAGCAATATTCCCCTTAGTTTCAACATGGGAATTTGTTCTAACATGGGGGTTATTTGGCACTTGACCATCATGAAAACCAGAATATAAAATACTCACCAAGATCAGATGCAGCTGGATGAGTTTTTAGCATTCAGATTTTTACTTCCCATTCATTTGAATGAGGCCACGAAAATAGACTGAAAACCGACATTTAACACATTGGTGAACAGATTTAACAACAGATCCCACTGCTGTGATTTTCAACTGACTGTGGGTCCAACGTTTTACAACAGAATTTTGCCAAATAGAATTTTTATTAATAGAAGAGAACATAGTGGGGGGATACCATTTAGGAGAGAGAGTTCCTGTTTCGGAGACCGGATCTATTTTTATTTTTAAATACTAATTTTAGTGGAAACCAAGAATAGAAATGCAAAACGATGAAGGACCAAAGACTACTTTATTGTCTTAAAAGCGGGATCTGTTGTTGAATATTTTCACAAACGTGTTAAATGTAAGTTTTCAGGTTATTTTGTGGCCGCATTCAAATGTAAAAGTAAAAATCTGAACGCTACAAACTCGTCCAGCTGCATCTGATCTTGGTGAGTAGTTATATTCTGGTTTTCGTTGGTCAAGTGCCAAATAAACCCCATGTTAAAACTAAGTGGAATATTGCTTTAAGTTAAATATTACTGATCCTGTTGATGTTTTAAAACACTTCTCCAGTTGTGATCCTGTGCAGGACTGATTTCTCAACTCTACTCAGGGCATAGTAAACCCACTGTCCTCAGTGTGTGCCAACGACTGGATCCTGGCCCTACACCAGATCCTGCTCATCTTGCTGATCCTGGGTAAATGGCTGCTGCCGGCTGGTGGGGGGCTGACCAGAGACCAGCTCTCCCAGTTACTGCTCATCTTTGTGGGCACCGCTGCTGATTTACTGGAGTTCACCTCCGAAACCTTGTCTGACGTGAAGTGAGTAAGGTGGGGAGGAATGGATGGGAAGGAGGGAAGAATGCTTGAATGAATGAAAGAATGAAGGAGTTCATTTCTGAAGCTGTGTCTGATATCAAAGTAGCACAGGGGGAGAATGGGAAGATGGAAGAGAGGGAAGTTAATGAATGAATGAATGAATGAATGAATGGATGGAGCCCAAAACCTTGACTGATGTCTCAGAGGAAAGGAAGAAGGGAGGAAAGCTAATGTGTACAGGGAAAAATGAATGAATAAATCAATGAATGAACAGATGTATTAGGATATTTTCTTCCTTCTGCGTGTGTGTGTGTGTGTGTGTGTGTGTGTGTGACAGGGATAACAGTCCCAGCATGGTCTACATCATTCTGGCAGTGTGGACTTGGAGCATGCTGCAGTTTCCGCTGCATCTCTCAGGTACAATAAGATAACTGTACTTTCATTGCATGAAATGGAAATTTCCACCCCTGCATTCTGGTATACATTAGACAGAATAAGACAACTACTACATTGGTATTTATTTTTGTCATAGAATTTGTGCTGAGCACAGGACATTCTCTTCTCCACCAACACCCTGCTTCACATTCATACAGTTACACACATTAAAGGATAAGTTAAGTGATTTTTGACCTATACATAATTTGTCTCTTACATACGTGTAGTACTTGGACCCGCAGAGAATATTGGCTCAGACAGCTGTCGGTTGAAATGGCGAGCCGTTGCTAGGCCTCTTGGATTTTTAGTTGATGAAGTTTGAGTTTCTGTAGGTGGCACTCTTTCCATTGTCTGTTCAGCCATGGTGACCATCCAGGGAGGAAAATTAACTTTTTTATGCACTAGCCACCAGAGGTGGGAGTAAGTCACACATGTGCAAGTCACAAGCAAGTCTCAAGTCTTAACCTTCAAGTCTCAAGCAAGTCCCAAGTCACTGTGTTTAGACTCAAGCAAGTCAAGTCGAGTCACTGCTAAACGTCAAGCAAGACAAGTCAAGTCATTGCTCAGGTCAAGCAAGTCACAAGTCAACTCACCATGAAAGAAGTGCTTAAAACAAGAGAGAAAGGGGTACAATGGCGAGCCATGTCATGAGAAAACTGCACCTGTTAGTTAGTTAGTTAGTCTCTACAACTAGGGATGGGTATGGTTAGGATTTTATTAATACCAATACCACTATTGATACTGCTTATCGATACCAATACTTATCAATACTCTTTTGAGTGCAAAATACATGTTGTTAAAAAAATTATCAGTACTACTTTTATATTAGTTTGGGCAAAAAATATTTAACAAAATAGTTTTGTTGATAAAATGAAATAGATTGTTTTCCTCAGACAAAACATGATGATGGGACCAATTGGTATAGATTCTGTAAATGTCTGGTAGTTGATAGTTGATACTTGAGAAATTTCTGTTTCTGTTGGTCTTCACTAACTTAATGGGAATATGACTGTAATACAGTGTGTGTCCACCAATCACTAGTTATTGCTACCTTTGTGAGCTGCAGGTATGTTTATCTTTCGAACCTCCTTCCTAAAAATATAGGCGGCTCTGGTTACATTAGGTTACACTACTGACATTTTAAAATCACTTATTACATTAAAACAGACATATATGATAGCATATAATATTGGTATGCTATTTCATCTCTAAGCATTTTGTCATTTTTCCTTTAATTAGGCCTTCCATTGACAGTTTTCAACATAGAGGATAGTGACGTTAAAATAGAGAGTTGAAATGACTGATATTAGGTGTGGAGGGTGACTAGCATGTCTGGATGATCATGGCAGTTTTGAAATCTTTATCTAAGACCCTTTGAATGTTGAAATAGATTATTATACCCGCAACAGTTTCCCACTTTGTATTTATTATGCATTTATGTCACACGTGAGTACCTACTGTATAGGCAATTGTTCAAATTGCGCGAAAATGAAACATAGTATTCTATCTGATGATTACTATTTTCTGCTGTGGATTGTGTAGACTAATACATCCATTAATTTAGAACACTGAAATTTTAATCCTCATCAAGGAAAAATACCATCTTGTTTGCCTGATCTCGCAGGATTGCATTTGTCACACAGTTGATTAGAGAGAGGGAGAGACCATTCTGCTGTGGTTGAGTTACAGTAGCTGCGGTTACATGAGACATTTTTTTTCATTCTGAATGAAATGAAAAAGTGTTTTCATGAGCGCTAAATATAACGATCGCATTGAGATGTGCGTTTACATGCTCCACAGTATGTAATCAGAATAAAAGTTTCTGACATGCGCAAAACACCGAATCCAGCACTCTAACATGGGCTTACGTTTTTAAAAGATGGACCTGCGTCGGTTATTTCTTTACTGCTGTTCTTTCTGATGAAGCAACAGTTTTATCAAAATATACGACTCCATAAGTGTCAGAAAAAGACGTTTTGTTTTGCCCCCGCAATGATTGGGTCCATTTGTAATTTTCACCGCTGTAAACCGAAACTGGCCCGGAGAGGCGGAGTCAGGACTTGATATAAAAACGAGCTGCGCCGCCTACATCAAGACCGGGGTTAAAGTCGAGATGAAACGGCATTTCGAGAGTATCTAACTTCCGTATCGTGACGTATTTCCGAGTGAAACAGGAAAGACAGGCGGGACATAACGTTGGGAGGAATTTGATTTGAACGTTGAAAAGTGGGTGTGTCATAACGCCCGAAGACACACCGAAGTACCATGCTGTTGCTAGCTAGCTAACTAATGAATCTTAGCCTCTTAGCTCTGTGCGCTAAAAGTTGAAGATTGATTGATGGGTGGATGTCATGATATTATTGGTTGAAATTAGTTACGGGCATGCTTACGTAAGCACACGGCATATTTTGTTTTACAGGAAGAAAACATGATTGAATTTTGATATAAGAATACAATGAAATTGATTTTTGGTATTTTTTTTGGCATATATTGTTAAATAGGTGCACAGTATGACCGGGGATGTGATCTAAAAGGGTTAAAAAGGCATTTTTCATTTCATCTCGTCTTTAATAACAAGCACATCCATTCGAATCCTCCCAGAAAAAAAGGGTAATGTAATTGACGTTACTTACGTTAAATGCGCGAGCATGTGCAGAAAGAGGCGAGATAAGGAAAGTGATCGGAATGAGTGTTTACATGACGAAATTGTATCCATCGACCGGATTATGAAAGGGTTACACCACCCCTCTCAAACGGAATGAAATTTCATTCGGATCGGCCAGTTTATTCTGATTGAGGCGTTTATATGAGGCATTTTTATTCTGATTGGGCTACTATTCTGATTAAAAGGCTCCATGTAAACGCAGCTATGACTTTGAGCTAGTGTCTGGTAATATAAGGCTCGAGAGAAAATCAGCGCAGGTATGGGAGAACATGCTTTCAGCTCGATCCTGTCTTGCATTGTTTTCTAGGTCCTGCTAGACACTGTCTTTTAAGCCTGGGTTGCGCGCACTGCACTAAAAGTCACCCAATCATGTTTCAAAAACAAAACGTAACTTCTCAATATCTAGAAAAATGCAAATATTTAATTAAAAAAAAAGTCAAGTCCTTTCGAGTCATCTGTCTCAAGTCTAAATCAAGTCTCAAGTCATGAATACAAAGTCAAGTCGAGTCTTTTATCAATGTTAGTCAAGCAAGTCTCAAGTCCTCAAATTTGCGACTCAAGTCTGATGTGACTCGAGTCCCCCACCTCTGCTAGCCACTGTCTGGTAGATTCCCAGGTTCTACCAGCCACTTACCCTTTTTACCAGCCACTTTTAAAAAAATCTACATTAAAAGCTAAATATGATAAAAAATTAAACATAAGTTATCAAGTATGTTGGCAATGACAATATTCCAAGCATATAATTAGAGCTGAACAAATTTGCTCCTACTTTTTAAAAAATGCGAATGAGAGGATGAATTTAGGGGCACCGGTGCGAACTAGGGAATCAGCGATTAACCGATGTCACTATTAGCCACATTTTAAAACACCATGGTTTTCTAACCACAAGCATTTTAGAAGCTGCGTTTTCTCCGACTGCGATTCTGTGCTCTTGAATGCAGCCTCTTTGCAGGAGACTGTGCCTGTCTAAATTTCTGTTTGTGTGGAGGCTACATTAGCTAACAGAACATCCCAGCTTTTTATCCACCAAAAAGTGCCTTAAATCAGCAGTGTGGGAGAAGGCTGATATCCAATTTACAACGCTGCCGACTAAACGCGGCTGCCAATGGCTCAAACACATCTAACTTGCCAAGACATCTTCCAGATCACCATCCATCCTGCATGATCAAGACAAGGTAAAAGTAAATTGAAACAGGTTTTACTTGGCAGCAAGTTACTTACTGAAACGTAAAGCTGGTAGGGGATTAAATATAAAACTGTCACTTTCAATCAACAAAGTAGCGGTGTTAAGAGTTGGACTTTCAGTGTAACATAAGCCAACATCAGTAACGGGAGTACTGTAGCGCCCATAATTACGCTACGCAGGCCTACTACAGAAAGTACTGGCGATAACGAAAGTTTTGACAACTTTCGAGATTTCATGTCAAAACTGTCTGTGTGAAGTAAGGTCAGGTGGTTATGCAAAGAAAAAAAAACATATCGGACGTAGTCAGAGAGGACCGTTACTGTGGGAGCAGAGTTTAATACATCCATGGTGGTGGGAACACGCCTTTTAAGGGTGTAACTCAATTGAGGCGTGTGAGCCTCACAAATTTACCAGCCACTGTCCAAAATCACCTGCATTTGGTGGGTGGCGGGTGTTAATTTTCCACCCTGTGACCATTGCTGCTCATGCTAACCACCCTTTTGTAGCTGCTGCCAATAATGTAAAACGCATCACTTCTTGTATCCAGAGGATTTTTCCCAGGAAAGACTTAGAATAGCAAATGTAAAAGCTTTCATGAACTAGCTATAAGTTGGATCATTATTGTGTTATATCAATCGGCGATAGAGAGTAGCAAAACATACTTTCTTTATATGAAAATTATGCAGATTTTCACTTTAAAAGACTGAATTTTGCTAGTCTAATCTCCTTTTTCTTCCTTTTCCCAACAGTATTGGGCGTTTCCTCAGATGATCTCTCCGAGGCTGGTTCCTCTCTCTTCTCTCGCCTCAGGACTGATATCTGGAGCATCGTGGAGGCTTTGTTCATCCAGGACGGGCCTTTCCTGGTGGTCCGCCTCACCGTCATGGTCTACTTCAACGTGCTCCACCAGATGCTGATCTTCTTCGCCATCAAAAACTTCCTGGTTGTCATTCTCAACATCTACCGGCTCTTTGTCCTCATCTGTGACCGCAAGGCCTCCTGAGTTTATCTGTCGTTACAGTACAGCAGATTACATTTTAGCAATGAGAACATATGGGTCTAATTTATCGATGTTTGCAAAATTTCAAATTCTCATTTATCTGCACAGATTTTCTTCCTCAAACTTGACTACACATATTAAGGATGAGGCAGTGGGCAATATGAGTCCGATATGGCAATTACACGTTTTACCAAATGCAGATTATGAAGGACTTTTAAAAGGTATGGAAACTTTAACATTTACATTTTCAGCGTTTTCTGACATGCTTGTCCAGAGCACTTTACAGTGAGTTCAATGGGACACACGGCTGTTGATAGATACATCGGCTGCTGGGGGATTGAACCTGTGAACCCTCAGTCACGGGACAGGTTTCTCTAACCACTAAGTTACCGAGACATCTGTTGTAAAGTTATCTTTGTGAATAAGGCCTGTTATTAAGTGTGCAGGTCAGTTCTACACTCTATGAAAATGACTCCTGATATCATCTATGATCGCAATGCTGCACTAAGGTCAAGCAGCTCTAACACTGAGCACTCGCCTGCATCGAGATCCCACATTGGATAGAGTTAATCTGCAGCAAATCGTTTGTTTGGGATTGTAAGGATCTGTCTGACTGTTGTTTTGTTGTTGTTTTTTTTTATCAAAATTGAGCTATCCACATATTCATCTATCTTTGTTAGTTGGTGTTATTTTTTTGAAGAACCTTTCGATAGATAGATAGATAGATAGATAGATAGATAGATAGATAGATAGATAGATAGATAGATAGATAGATGGTCCATAGATTGGTCCTGTTGGGGTTAAATATTTAAGAAGATATTAAGTGCTAATAGTTTTGCCAGATGGGATGTCAATATCACAGAACTGCACTCCACCCAGATAGAACCTTAAAATTCCAAGCTCACAAAATGTCTTCATATAATTGTCTTTTACTCACTATATTGTGTGTCTTCACTAGTGTATTTGTCCAATTAATTTTATTGTGATTACATTGCAACTGCAACATTGTTGGTGTTGTTGTTGATTTTTATTATTGACAACTAAAAGAAGTGTCAGTCACACTACTAATTCACTTGGAGTGGTCTGTAAATAGTTAATTTTGAGCATAGAGGTGCAGTTTTTCCCTGTATAGTGAGAACTCATGTTAAATGTCACATACTATTATTCCTGAGTAAAAATAATGTTGTCAATCCAATAAATACAAAAACAAAACAAATAGTGATGGTGTTATGGGTGTTTTAACAAGGGTGTGTCACTGCAGTCACAGATGGTCAGAGGTGTCCGTGCGTTGCTTGCAATATGTGGCCGGATTGATGTCCACACCTACTGAGATCCGATAGGAATGCGAGCCAGCCCACCTCTGAATGTGGATTTTGAGATTAGATCTCAATGCAGCCAAGATCCGATCTGACAGTTAATGCGAGCTGGCGTGATCGGATGCTCAGGTCGCATTGAGGACAGGTGTAACCACAGCCCAAGGTGGAGACGATTGGTAGCCTCTGTCTTAAACCAGTTGTATTGTTAGTGCTAGTGTTTCTCCAAATTAAGACCATAAAACCCAGTGCTTCCTATCCTCCCTCCTCCTCCCTGTTGTCATTGTCTTTACTGAAGATGTTCAACATGTTGGAAGCAATTTTTCCATCAGCTTTTCACTCCTTCCACCATCAGCCATTGCCAGAAACTCTGAAAGCTTTAGCTCCTCTTCCTGTTTTGTGCCATAAAGCAATCCAGCAGATTTCCCTCCAAATCCGACCTGGCGGCACACCATTTAAAATGAAGTGTAGAGGCAGATAGAAGCTGACAGTCTCCTCAGCAATGGTCTTGTATGTTTACACAGTAATTATACTAATGTCTCAATGTCTCTGATGTTAAAATGCTACACAGGGCACCTTTAATTTCATATGTCCAAACATACATAATATAGGGTAGAAAATCTTTCTTTATTCCTTTTTTTAGAGTATTTTAGTAGCCAAATTACACATAGTTTGTTTGCATATCCCTCTCAGACACACATTTGCAGGACCGCAGGGTTCAGTGTCTTGCTCAAGGACACATTGGCTGTTGTAGGCACAGCATCTGTGATGTTCTACTTATGGGACAGTCTCTCCACCAGGCCACCCGAATTTGTAATAGATATCCCACTTGGAAGCAATGTTTGATGTTTGTTTATGGTTGTGAGCTAAATGCAGTGAATCACCCAGAGTCACCAGACCAGAAGAGAGGATGTTTACTATCTGTTGCCTCACCCACTTCCTAGGAAACTGCTGGTGAATTAGGCTGGTATTCATTCATTTCATGTCACAACACTATGTTACATTCTCTCTATTCTTTTCTGCATTCTGTAGTCTGTAGGGATATCTATTGGTGTCATTGGTTTAGAGACGTTGACAATTAGCATTGCAGTACTGTACATACTGACACACATCATATAGGACAACAGATCCTCTTTGGTCTGAACCATAGTGGAAAAGTTTACTTTAGTGAATTTTTGTATTTGGCTCCATTAGATTCCCACGGCCCATTTACAAGCAAACCAGGGCTTGTAAACAAAAGTCACATGGACTCACAAGTAGCTTGTTTATTGGACAGAGTTTTGGTAAACTAAACCCACCAGGTTAGGGATTTTGGCGGCAGGGGGGTGTCAATGAATAAATAGCTCAATATAAGCTATCAGTCCAGACTTCATTTTGTTATGCTAGGTTTTCCAAGCATGACGAACTGCTCGCCATCACATGTCAACATCCATCTCCTTATACCCATAAAGCCTTGTGTTTTGGGGTGGTTTCCTGTAGTTAGTTTGGATTATGTTCTCACTCCCAACAAACCGCACCACAGTTCTCTTGGAAGCGGACTGAGACTTGCATTTTCAGGCGTCTCAGTGCGCTTATTTGATGCTGGCAGAGTTCGTTCTCACCTGGCCAAATGAACCAAACTAAAAAAGAAAACGCTACAGACTTCAAGTAAACTGCTCTGAACATGCTTGGTGTGAACATGCACTAACATAGTAGTACAGTACATGCCTGCCGACACAAATGACACAGGACAACAAGACCAGTGCAAAGGGACAGAGCATGACAGTTTTGCTGTAGTTTTATATATATGTGATTTGCTTTTGTGGAAGTATCCAATGAACAGATCAGATCTGACTCTCATGGGACTAAAATATTAGTTTAGAAAAATGTCAATGGGTATTTTCAAAAGAATTGCAGGTTGAATTGCATTCAATTTGCTCTCTGATTCATTCTCTTGGGAATTTTTTTGGTTATCCTTGTTTCTATCTGTCTCTGTTTTATCTCTGTTATTCTCCCTCTTTGTTGAGAGAGAGAGAGAGAGAGAGAGAGAGACCAACAGCAAACTGAGGAAATCCCTAACGAGGTACAGGCTCTGTGCTCACAAGCTGGCCATAGAAACAGGCCGCCACAGACAGACCTGGCAACCCAGGGAGAGCAGGTTGTGTTTATTCTGCTGTCAGGGAGAGACAGAGACAGAAAGTCACTTCCTGCTACACTGTGACAGATACAAAGACGTGAGACAGACTTATTTTGAGAGGATAGGTAGAATTTACCCAGAGTTCAACCATCTGCCTGATCCACTCAAACTGCCCTACCTGTGTGGGGAGAAAAGTCAGTGTGCAGCATTAGCTGCTAAATTTGTAGATTGCTGTCACACTTTAAGGGAAGAGGGACACACAGTTGAATGAGAAATGTGAAGAATAATATATGAATGTATGTGAAAAGTTCTGTTTTTAATTGGCTAAGGTGATATCTTGCTGGTTTATGTTTCCTCAGAAACACAAGACATAAACACAGAAACAAGATAGTCAGTAGACAGTGGAGGCACAGCAGCACACGCGCACACACACACACACACACACACACACACACACACAATAATAAATAGGAGGGGATGGAATTATTTTTCTGTTACTTAATTATTATTATTTTTATTTATTTATTTCTTTTTTTGTTATTTAATAATTTAATTGATGATTAATCTCTTGTTACATGCTTTGGCAATATTGTTTGTTTGTGAACTGTCATGCCAATAAAGCACCTTGAATTGAATTGAATTGAATTGAGAGAGAGAGAGAGAGAGACAGAGAGAGAGAGAGACAGAGAGAGAACTATTCCTCTCATGAAGTGTCTGCACTTTTAGTTTTAACCTAGATGGAATACCAGATGGAGGTCTACTGCATCAGGAAAATTTAGATAATGTCAGGTAAGTTGTCAATGACAGAAAACTATACTATATTGACTTTCAAATACTTTCCTATTATTGTCTAAACTTCCTGACACTGATTGCATGGTTCTACATGTGGCAATACAAACAGTGTGTGGACCATCTAACACCTTAGTAGTTTGCAAATAGTGTTTCACCTCATTCTACAAAACACATTAGGTGGTAGGCCTACAATACTGTGGGGACTCAAAATAATGGCACGGCTGTAATGGTATGTTTTGTCCACAGGGAGGAGGCATCTAACATCAAAAAGAGGAAAGAGGAAAAAGGAAGGATGGTTCACTTTCTGACTGCACTTGCTGCACTGGCTAGATTGCATTGGTTTAGTTGCATGGAATAAACAACATCAACAAGAGTAATTGTTTAATTGTTAATTTTAGAGGTTTTGGGGTCAGTTCAGTTCGCTTTTATCATCCATGAGGGAAATTCAGCTTGCAGCAAGACACAATAAAACACAGTGACAACACAGATACAATACGAATACAAAGAGATTGAAAAAAAAGGATAAAAAGGATAAATTGCAAGGAGAGAGCAAAGAGATATAGTGCAAAATGCAAAATATTTAGTGCACATATGGATAAAGGAATGTTTGTATCTTTTGCACTTTGCCCTTGGGAGGCTGAACCGGAGGGAAAACTCCTCACAGAGAGGAAGGTCTAGATTGAAAGAAAGGATTTTATAGGATTCAATCCCTTATCAATAATGAATCAATAATGTCAAAGTAGCAGGTCCAGAAAATGTCACAGATCAGAGCCTAGTTTCTCCTCTGACTTTGGGAGGAGGTGGATCCAGCCAAAAAATATTTGTTTAAATCTCCAAGATCACAGAATAATGTAATAGACACATAGTGCATTGCATATGAGAATTCTATTTTAGGGTAGATTGTCCCTGTAAAGTCATCCATGCCTGTACTGACAGCTTTCCTGGTCTTGTAGGTTCAGTCAAACTAATATTTCCATCCACTGGCACTCAATGGGAGTTGAATTCCAAACTTTGCACGCTTCTTTCACTGTTTTGTTAGCTGAATAGGATTTGTCATAGGACTTGCCAACGTGGCTAGTAGAATAGACAAATTTACCAGCCACAGCAAAAATTCACCAGCATTTGGCCAGTGACAAGTTCATTTTTCACCCTGTATTCCATGCCACTGATAACCCACAATAACAGTGAAGGAAATCTGTCATTTCAGCCCACCTAAGAGTTAGGCTGGATTTAATCAGCCAGACACAGGATTGTCCCATGTAAAACATGTTTTGATGCATTATGTAATGTCCGAATGAGGGGAAAACATCTTTACTTACGCAATGCTATTATGAAAACAGCCGAGCGGTAAGGGCGCAGGGCAACACGCACAGGTACTCTGAGTGCGTGTTTGTGTGTGTCTATGTGTTTGTGCACCGAGCACAAATACTGTAATGTCCTCTTCTCCTAGACTGAAAAAGGAAGATTAAGGCAGGAGACAAAGATCGAGTTGGCAATAACATCAATGAATACTGGAGGGAGAATTTATACATTTCATCATAATTTATCCTGGAAAAGACAATCATTTTGAATGGCAGGTTTATTATGCAACGGTTGACCAGATATTGTTCAGATGACAAAGATTGAGAGACAATATAGAGCATTTTACATGAGCAAAGTACACTTTTTTTGTGCGTTGGTAGCAATGATAGCGATGATTATAAGTACTGTATATAAATCCTAGTGCTTCACAGGTAGCCTACACATCCTCCCAAGAAGGGCCCATGAACGAGAAGAACAATGAAAACAGTTGTGAGGAGTAGAATGAAGTTACTTGTATAATTAGCAGTTGACATTTCAGTCTGTAGACCTTTCTAAAGACATACAAGGTAAAACCTCAAAGGTCTGCAGACCAAAACATTGACTAATAGAGACATACTAGTTGAAATAAATTATGTGCCTCTCAACTCTTGTCTTTCAGTGGTGATGATGTGTCTTCCTGATACAGTTATGTTTCCTTTAAGGTCATAGGTAAAGCCACAGCTGTGCAGTTACATGTTACAAGCTGACAAGAGTCTGTGAATTGTGAATGCAGCCCCAACTCTCATATTGCTGTTGTCATGTGAAAACTTCAACTCCAGTTTTGGTGATTTTTCTGTTTTAACATCAGTTGAAGCATTATAGGGTCCTCTATAGGTTGAGAAAATTTCTACAACCCTTGGGCTTAGGAAATCCTTGCAAAACCCAGTATAGTTGGACTCAAAAATGCATGGTCACCAAGCTAAAAACAAAGCTACAAAGCTCTTGAAAAGTTTACATTTTGGAGACATGTTTTTCACCTGGCAGCAACATGATGCAGCTTTTGTTCCCTCAGCAGAAACTAGAAGAAAGCCACTGCCTTCAAGGCTACTCGCATTACAGAATCAAACAAAGTGAATCACATGTTAACTTATTGTAAATAAGCACGTGCAAAATACTTAAACATACAGTAAATGATTGCACAAAGTCCAGCTCCAGGCTTTACAACAAGTCTGGGACAATTCACATTTAAAAAGTTTCTGCAGTTAAAAGATGCCAAAAGTCATAGACTATGCAGAAACTGTAGATGACTTGAAAGCTTAAATCTTTACATTTTTGAATGCTCTTTTTTCAGACTACTATCTTTGGCCAAAGTATAACAAATTAGTTCTTAAATTTCAATAGATTTCACTTTAATTAGGGCCCGAGCACCGACTGGTGCGAGGACCTATTGTAATGCAAGGAATTATTATTTTTCTGCCGAATGAATCGCATTTTTGAGGGGCTAAAGCTGCTCCAAAACTCACCAAACTTTGCACATGCCTCAGAACTGCTGAAAAATTACATATTTTATGGGTCTTGCGCATGGGTGTGGCAAAATGGCTCAATAGCGCCCCCTACAAAACTTCAAAACAATACCCCTCGCGCTACGTTTCACCTACATGTACCAAATTTGGTAGGCACATGTATCATGTCCAGACTTAAAAAAAAGGTCAATGGGTGCCATGACCTAAACCCAACAGGAAGTCAGCCATTTTGAATTGATTGTGGCATTTTTGGCCATTTTTGCCCATTTACAGGGGTCATACTTTAACGAACTCCTCCTAGGAGGTTAATCAGATCCACCTCAAACTTGCACAGCGTTTATAAAACACCTTGACGATGAAAAGTTGTTAAAAGCTTGAGTTTTCGTCCAACGGCGTGGGCGTGGCTAGGCCTCCAATTTCCATGTTTCGCCACGAAACAGGAAGTGGTATGTAACTCCACTGGACATGGTCAAATCTGCCCCAAACTTCACATGTTTGCTAAGTGCCCCGGCCTGAACACATCCACATGCCAATATTCAGTTATGGTCATAGCGCCACCTACTGGCAAAACAGGAAGTGGTTTGTAACTCGGCTGTACGCGGTCAAATCTGCCCCAAACTTCACATGTTTGATGAGACTCCCGGCCTGAAGACATCTACAGGCCAATATTCAGTTATAGTCATAGCGCCACCTACTGGCAACACAGGAAGTGGTTTGTAACTCGGCTGTACATGGTCAAATCTGCCCCAAACTTCACATGTTTGCTAAGTGTCCTGGCCTCAAGACATCTACATGCCAATATTCAGTTATAGTCATAGGGCCACCTACTGGCAACACAGGAAGTGGTTTATAACTCGACTCTACATGGTCAAATCTGCCCCAAACTTCACATGTTTGCTAAGTGTCCCGGCCTGAAGACATCTACAGGCCAAACTGGAATTATAGTCATAGCGCCACCTACTAGCAACACAGGAAATGACACGGTCTATACTGAAAATTCTGAGCCGCGTCGATCGGTCAGTGTCCAGTAATGATGCGGCGGCTGCGGCACACCCCGACATGCGCGAAGTGCGAGGGCCCGATCATCGCTGCTTGCAGCTTTAATTCAACTTGATATTCTTATCATGCAAACTCATCACTCATTAAACTCATGAACTTGTGAATAGACATGGTTAATTTCTGTTCTGTTTTTGACTGGGAACTGATTGTTTAAGTTTTGTGTTTAGATAATGTCAGCTTGTTAGCTAGCTAACCATAGTATCTGGTCAGCTAACCATCTCTGTCTTGTTGTCATCCGATTTGAATACTAGCTAAAGTAGAAGCAACCTGATAAAATTATGCAAATGAGCACCAAATCTGAAACGTAGATTACATGCTGTGGACACAAATTATGTGAATATTACGCTCCTCCACCAATTGGAATTGGATTCTGGTACAGTAACACAATTTGGATTCTGTTTTACTTGCCTAAACGGTTAAGTTTAGGCAAGTAAAACAACTTTGTTAAGGTTAGGGTTAAGGTTAGGCAACTAGGTTAGGGTTGAGGTTATTCAACTAAAACAACTTGGTTAAGGTTAGGAAAAGGCTTTGTCATAAAAAACCTTTAGCTAAAAATTTTAACTTGACTCATGGTAGAAATCGTCTTTGTACAAGCTGGGAATTGAACCCAGGTTGTTGGCATTGAAGGCAAATGCATAAGCCCATCCACGACCCCAACCTATGGTGACCAGACGTCCCGGTTTGTCCGGGATTGTCCCGGTTTCAAGATGGGTGTCCCGAGTCCCGACAAATATCGGTAAAACACTAAAATGTCCCAGTTTTCAACATTCACTACCAAATTGCCCCGGTTTTCACCACAATTAATATAATAATAATAGTATTATACTTGTTTTCAGCGCTTACATAGATTAATTATTATTATAATTATTATATTATATCATTATTACCTAACCCAATCAAAAAACATAAACAATGCACCGCGCGTCTGAATTCAACACTGATTTGTCTGTGTCAATCAATCAGTGTGTCGTTGTCAAGGCTGTTGCTAACCTATGACGCTTGTGGCTCTGTCTGACAGAATCTGTTAGTACGCTAACGGTTAGCTGTCATGCCGAAGAGAAAGTCGGTCTTTTCTAAAGACCTCCAGAAGGCTTACTCTTTTCTTCGTGAAGTAGCCGGCAACGAAAATGCTGCGTTCTGCACACACTGCCAGAGTACATTTTCGGTCGCGCACGGTGGAAATGCCGACATAAAAGATCATATTAAGACGGCCAAACATAAGCGGTGGCTACAAGCTAGTAGTAGCACCGTTGCGACCTACTTCAGCGGGGCAAACGCCGGTGACAGTGATCTGAAAGTGGCAGCTCAGGAGGGGACCTTTGCCTACCATCTGGTGAAACACAACCAGAGCTGAAAGGTATCTGACAATCATGTTATATTACACCAGTGCAATCTTTGTGTTTTGTGTTTACTAGTGTTATTATACAGTTTTCAAATAAACTATGTTTTGGTGGATTTTTGGAGACAAAACATGAAAGGTGCAGTCACTAGGTGTGCTAAGCGCTGAAATAATTGTCCCCCATCCTGATGAAAACGCCTATGGTGCGTGCATAAGCGCATACATGTGCGCGTACATGAACGTGCGGTACACTTAAGGGTCCTGGTTTGGGGGTTTGAAAATGTGGTCACCCTACCCCAACCACAATGCCATTTCAATGTCCTTCACATAACTTTCGTGGTGGGAACAAGGATTTCTCTCACTTTTCGTGCACAGAGAAATTTCAGATTAGCCTGCGTAGAAGCTAGTTAAGTAGAAGCTAGTTAACTAGAAGCTAGCGCTAGTAGTGGCTAGTAGTCGGATGTTATCATTAACATCTGCTGCTTTGCTAAATTAGCTTGCTGGCTAGGCAAAGACAAAACCAACTGTTTGTTCAGGTTAACTGAGATCTGAAAATCTACACCCACACTACAACAATGTATTTCAGGCGTCTCTCTTTTGTTATATATTAAGACATTATTATCAAGTTTCATCAAAGTCCGATCAGTGGTCTGAGAGACAGAACTTGCAATGAACAAGAGACAATGGACAAACATCAGGACAAAGAAAAAAAGGAACAAAAACAGACAGATTAACAGACAGTTATATGTTAAATGTTTTCAAAGCCCCATGCAGAGTTTGAAGTGCCAGTGACTTCAACTTTGCCTTCTGGACAATAGAAGTGCCATTGAGTATTAAAGTGTCAAAGCTTGACACATCATCTGACGATTTCTCTCTCTCTCATTCTCTCTCTCTCTGTCTCTCTCTCCCTATCTCCCTCTCTGTCTCTTTATTTCTGTCTTTCCTTGTTGCTGCCGGAGGAAAGCTATCTGGGTCTGACTCATGGAAATTCAAAATGGCTTTATGAATAGCTTTGTCATTTAGCAGGACAACAGTAAATGTATCTAGCAATGTCCCCATTGCAATGGTTATAACCTCCCTCTCTCTCTCTCTCTCTCTCTCTCTCTCTCTCTCTCTCTCTCTCTCTTTCTCTCTTTCTATCTCCTCTATCACTTTTGGCTCTGCTCTTTTTCCTCTGTCTTTTCTACTGTTTTTTTCTTCTTTTTGTTTATATAGCTTATCCTTTCTCTGTCTTCTCTCTTTCTCTCTGCTTCTCAAATACTGAAAGACAAATACTGGATACCATCTGCACTGGCTTTGTGAACTGGCTTTGTGTAGATGTTACTGTGGTCCTGTGTAGTTCAAATGCTAGAGCAAGGCACTACCACTGCATACACTGATGGCACTGTAAGGTGTATTGGATAAAAGCATCCACCAACTGCCATATGCTCCATTGTATTACCTCTACTCCCTTTGTCAAGTTCTTAAGTCACTATCAATCCTCTGAGGCCTTTAACAGCATTGTGTAAATGGGACAGTTGATAACATTTAATTTCCTCCAAATGAATCAAAGTTTCAACCAGAGCTGCACAATTGATCATAGATAATCGTATATCACTATATCACATTTTATGTTTCCATGATTTATAATTGTGTAATTCTGTGATATTGAAGGGTTTTATTTTCAATTCCCCTGAAAGTCCCAGTGTGGTATATCAAGCACTCCCATTACTGTACATGGGACCAGTCACAGCCTTTGAGTGGGCACCATGTGACCAAAATGAAAGTTAAGATAGAGATGGCAGAAAAACCTTATGTTGAATCCAAAAGTCTGAAGTTGACTGAAGTGCGCAGCATCAATATGTGAGTTCCCATGGCCGCAGGGCTGTGAGACTGCATAAAAGGGGCTAATGGGATGGGACTGTCACCTTTTATATCATCATATCTGTAGTACAATGAATTGTGGGAAATCTCACTAGTACAGTCAGTTAGCGAACTATCTAGAAGTCTGCATAGAGCCCCCCCAAACGTCCGCATGAGGGCTCTTATGGACCTGTAGAATTTAAGGGATAGCCCTAACCCTTCCTGGACTTCACGGGAGCACGTTGCAAAGTCCGCAACTCAGCACGTCCATGGAATTCAACAATTTTGAAAAAAATAGCGATGAGCAAAGTGGAAAAGAATGGATCGGAGAGGAAAATCTCCTGAGTATGAACGGGAAAACACTTAAGTACCTAAAAGTGCATCATCGTCTGTCATTTGGAGATATTTTGGTTTGAAACCAGATAACAAACAAGTACTTAGGGTTGTAGCTTCATAGATAGATAGATGCAATAGTGTGAAAACAAGACTTTACCTGCTGCTAAATAAAATAATTTTGTTTCCTCAAACCGAGGCAAAAAATCTGACAACAATATTTAGCAAAATTGGGATAATCTTTTTTATTTATTTATTTATTTTGGCCATTTTGACTAGTTGACAGCAAAGAGAGACAGGAAAGGTTGGGAGAGAGAGGGAGATGACATGCAACAAATGTCCCGGTCTGGATCCGAACCCAAGACTACGCGGTTACATGGCATGTGCCTTTGACCAGTGGATTTGTTGGATAGGAAAAACTACTATACAAATTTATTATCATGTGTAATTTTTCTGATTTTTCTCTAGTTTTTGCTTTTGTCTTGCGATATATTGAATAATTTTCAGCCTCTAGGCTTCCTCTGATAATCAAATGAAATGACCTGAAAATAATTTTTTGTGTAAACTGTTCGCCAGTCTGCATAGCCAGCCTGAGATGGGGGTTGTGAGTAGACATCGCTTAGTTTTAAGGGGTCACAAGCCAAAAAGTTTGAGAACCACTGCTTTAATCACATGGAAACATAGTCAGTGGGGCCCTTGATGGTAGGTATGTAAGAAGATATCCAAAATGTGCTCTGGCCCCTGCCCCCTACTGTACATTAGCTCCCTCCTGAAGGTCCCTCCTATACTATGTTTACATGATTAAAGGTAAAGTAGCCATGATGAAAGACGTACCATACTAAAAAATAAAAACGTTTTACCCTTTTCCAAAAATGTGTACATTTGTACATAATCCCTAGGCTATGAATGTATGCAAATGTAAAGTAGGCTGGGCTGGAAAATAGCATGTAGCTGGATAAATAAAGGTTAGAAACAATAATAGGAGCTTTGACAGTGTGCATCCATGCAACCTCCAGTCCTGTAGTGGAAGAGTAGTGGGTGAAATTCTTAGCTCAAGGGCGTCAACACAGTAGCTGCAGTGTATGTCTATCCCAGGAATAAAGAGAGCTGTCAGATCAGCTGCTGTCAGAGAGGAAGGTAGGTAATTAGATTATAGTCTCTGAGAGCAGGTCACTGGAACACAACAACACAACAGGAGACCAGTTGACTCATCTGATTAGATTAGACCTCAGTTCGATGAATGAAGGAGAGAACGCAAGCAAGCGTCCATTTAGGAAAGAATACAGCTAGTCCATCTATCCCAGCGAGCATTTGAAGCATGGCGACATGCAGGAGGTGGCCAAATCCAACCATTTAGGTTTACATTATGTGCAGGTTCAACGTCAAGACATGGTAAAAATTCATATTAAAACAGCTTTGGAAACTGTTTTGAACTGATATCAGAAAGATATAAAAACGATAAACGTAGCAGCTATGGACAACTATGGACGTTGGTGTTATACATACACAGATTTTCAAGTCGGTGGTTTGTTGGGATGTTTTGAGGCTCTTGTCATGTCATGTCCATGTAAGACCAATTGTTTTGGAGCTACTGCATTTCTAGCAGTGAAAGTTGACATGATCTCCTCTGTTTGTTTCATGACCCTAGAGTGCCCATGAGAGCCATTCAACACCCGTCGTGTAATTTGAAAAATACATGGACGTCCATCTTAAAATAGGACTTGATCCAACAGCGCTGTTACGCTCCGAGTCTCCTCGGCTGGCTCTTAGCGGCTCCTAAGCACAGAGAGGAAAGCAGGGAGATAATCTGATTAGTTTAATGTTACACTGACTTCAAACACTGGGTCATGTGCCACAGATTACTCTGTGGCTGTAAAAAACACTGCAGGTGACAACAACAACAGGATACCAGACAGGTTTAGACAGGTAGGAAAGTGTCCCAGGACAGTAGATGGGTTTAGGGAGGAGGAAAAAAACAGAAGATGCAGACGATGTGGCGGTGTGGAACTTGTTCTTATATAATACTTAATAATGTTATGGGTTTGTCTCTGACTGATGACCTTCACATGTCATCCCTTCCTCTCGCTATCCTACTGTTCCTGTTCCTATTTCCTGATTTAATAAAAATAATCGTAGGAAAAGTATTTACCACCCAGCAAACTGCAAGTCTGTGAAAAGATAATCTCTGAACAAACAAATTCCATGGTAATAGCAGTGACATCAGCTGTACTGTGCAAGTGATGCATTTGATGTAAATGATGTATGTGACAAACTGAAGTTCCGCAAGGAATTGATGCACTTTGGAGGGAACTGATGGCATCTTCAGTTTGCTCTGATCTGTATTTGCTGAGTGCGGCTAATCCTCTCTCTCATTCGCTATCGTAACTCCATCGTATCAGTCATGTGACCCAGATTAGACCATGCTGAGCTAACATGACAAAACAGCATGGCACTACAACATAATGCATGACTGTTTAGTTCCCCTTGCAGGACTTTATTGCAAAAATCAAGAGTTCCCGTGAAAAAATTGCAAGAACTTGAAAGTGAAGACAAATCATTACACTACTACAGAACAAAAGCACTACAGTCACACTCTGGAGACACACAGTATGACACACACAGACACACACACACACACACACACTACATTCTGTACACAGTTGCACACGCGTGATGTGTAGGGTTGTTGTTGATGTACACAGTTGTACATACAGTGTGCTGGTTTGTTGCTGTGTTTTCATAGCATTATAGCATTATCCTAGTCTCCAGATGGGACACTGCACTGCTGGAATGTGTGTGGGAGGGGTTAAAAAACCTGGCGGATGGATGGATGGATGGATGGATGGATGGAAGGATGGATAGATACTTGGATAGTTGGATGGATGGATGGATGGATAGGCTTTTGCGAGCGTGCTTGCCAACACGGCATCCTTACGTAACTGTGGTTATCTGGGCAGAGTGTGTGTGTTTGTGTGTGTGTGTGTGTGTGTGTAGCGGTACATCGTACCATAGGATTGGTAGGCCTTAACCATCTGTTCACATCTTAGAGGAGATACACAGCAGCCGGGTTTGGTTTCTTGGTTTCTAACACTTTCCAACATGGAACATGGTGTTAGTTCAGGCAGAACACTGCATCAGCTGATCAGTATCAGCTGACTCTTACAATCAGCAATCACATTCAATTGGGATCCCCTCAGAATCTCTCCCATGGTTCATTTGGGGAGAATTCTCAAGAGCAGAGCTTTTTCCGTCAAATACAACTGTTTAACCATTTGCTGCTATAAATGGTCCAATCTCCTTTGATGTAAGTGCTTCTGACTCAAATGATTTTATGGTGGTAGTCTGCTATGTTTGGTGTACAGTCCTAATGAAAAATGTTGAACACAAGTCTATTCTGTTCACACTAACTCCATGAATCTAAACTGTCCAAGTTATGATTTAATCAAGAGTATTTGGTTTGGTTTTGGTTTTGTGATCTCCGTATTTATTTACAAAGTCCCTCAGCACATCCAGAGTAATAAAGCGGTTAGAAATGACATATTATAAACACAGATTGAGGAGGAACACTATTGACTACAACAAAGTATCCTCTAAGTATCCGCGCTGTGGATAGTATGGGGTACCGGGGCCACTGTAGTGAGTGAGAGCTGTGTTCACATTCTTGGCATTAAGTCAAGCATGTTGAAGGTGGGCTGCACCTTGTCCCCTCGCCTATTTGTGATGTGATATTCATGGAGAGTGTCCAGTTTGGCCGTCTCTGCTGTTTATGCATGATGGCATCCCCTTAGCTTCATTGGGCTGTGATCTCTGATGTGCATTGGCGCAGTTTGGGATAAGGGTCAGCACCTCCAAGTCTGAGACCATGGTTCTCTCAGTTGGTGGCCTAACCCATTCAGGTAGGGGGAGCAGCTGCCCCAAGTCGAGGAGTTCAGGTATCTTGGAGTCTTATTCACAAGTGAGGGTAAAAGGGATTGGGAGATTGACCTCTGGTTAGGTTTATCAGCTGCAGAAATGTAATGGACCGTGGTGGTGAAGAGAGAGCTGAGCCTCAAAGCAAAGCTCTTGATTTACCGATTGATCTTTGTTCCAACCCTCACCTACGGTCATGAGCTGCGGGTAGTGACTGAAAGAATGAGATCGTGGATGCAAGTGGCTGAAATGAGGCTTCTCCGCTGGGTGGCAGGGTGAGGAGATCAGCAGTCTGGGAGAAACTCGGAGCTAAGCCACTCCTCCTCCACACTGAGAGGAGTCAGTTTAGGAGGTGTACCGGGTACGGCCGAGGCAGACCCAGGTCATGCTGGCGGAACTATATCTCCCAGCATACCTGGGAGAAGGAGGTGGAGGAAGCTGCTGGGGAAAATAACATCTGGCCTGCTTTGCTTGCCTTGTTGCTACTGTGACCCTGACCAAGATAAGATGCATGAAAATGGATGGATGGATAAATCACCAAATTTTGAAGCTAGCATTCTGCTACAGCCATTCGCCTTGATGCTAGGTGCTCTTCTTCTATGCATTTGACCTTATATGAGGACACAGCTAAAAAATGTCCATCTTAATATGTCATTTAATGTCATGTAATCACTCTAAAAGTCTTTTTCTTAAAACAAGTCCCAGACTGTTTTTTTTTTCCTCTTATTTTCCTAGGTTTTACCATCATGATGATTGATTGTGTCCAAAATGTTGTCACTTACTTCACCATAGAGCTTTATATACCTTCAGGGCCAATGCAATCTCCAATAGTCAAACAAAAACATAATTAAAATACATCCTTTCAACACAATAACACACACACTGCAGTTACATGAAGTAGCTGTGATTAAACAATTAGCGTACGATATTTCAGTTAAAATAGTCCATTTGATACATTTTAGTGTTGCTCACTTCCTTGTTTACTCTGCTGGCTACTGGTCTGATATCATATCGGAAGAAGGGGAAGAACGGGATTTCATTACTTTGCGTTTTATTTGTTGGAACACCCACATTCAAAATAATTTGTATTTATGAATTTAAAATCAACCATAAACAAACTGCAGCGGGTATTCCTTCTTTTTTTTTGTGTGGATGTTTTCGCGTAAATCTTACAATATAGTACAGTCCTTACATGGTATAAACCATCCACCATCATACAGATTTACATTACTTTTCTTAAAGAAAAACGACATAAAAACAAACCAATAAAAAACATTCATACAGCGGGTATTTCTCATTTTCTGTAAGTACGGTTGATTGTATTAGTGTGAATATAAGTGATAATTTAGATTTTTAATATCTTGGACTGTTGACATCAATGGATTCCCTGCTATATTTAACATTTGTGCGACACACTTCAGCAATTCGTGATGCCAGGTGGGAGATATTGGAACCCGTAAAAAATCCCACATACAACTACTTATAATTAACACTGGGAGGTTGACATGTACGGTTCCCAGTTGGCAGTTCGTAGTTATGGAAAATCCAATATGACGTGAATGCATTATCAGTACTTTTTATGTTTCCAATGCAGTTTGACCTGTTTCAAGAATTTTCTTGTGTGACAATAACTTGAACAAGATGCAGATCACTTACTTGTTTCAGGATATTTTTTCCTTGATTGATGAAACTTCTTAAAATTGGTTGTATTTGAATAAAGTGAAATGATCTCACCCCTTTGACAGATTTTTTTCACTTTTCGCTAAAAATACAATTTTAGATATAATACAAAGTTGAATTACTTGTTTTGATGGACAGTTTTTACAGTGCATTATCTCACTCGGATGACAGTGTCGTTTTGTCAGGTCTTATTGAATGATGTTGCCTTTGGATTGTGCTGTACTGTATATTACAGCACTAAGGCCAGATATAGTTTAAATCAATTCCACTATTGATTATTGGTCTTTCTTGAGTTACAGTAAGTGATGAAGCTATTATATCTTGTGGTGGAATCTGTCTTATAATAGATTGGTTTGAACTGTATAGTATTGAATTTATATTGATTGTTACCTGGATGTATGAGCTCATTTCTCGCTTCATGTTTTCTCAAGTAAATTTGTTGACATGATCTTCATTCTCTGTCTCATCCTAATGTAACAGAGTCTGCTTAGCCTCACGCTTTATTTGCTCTTAAAGGGATCATTTGAGTTTTATACTTTGTCTTAATTTAGATGTCAAAACATTGCCCAAAAGTGTATAGTGTTTCACACTAACTGTAGCAGACTTGTTTGGGAGACAACAGAGTGTACTGTATATAAATGGAATATATAAAATCCATTCAGAATTACCGTTTTTCATTACTGTAGGCCTTTATATATCTTAAAATAAGACTATACATGGTCAACAGACCTTACCACTAGGGTTTGATTGATATGGGTTTTTGAAAATGTATTTTTGGATTTAAAATGCCAATAGCTGGTATTTTGTGCAGATATTCAGTAACTTTAAATCTGACCATTTTAATGTCAAGAAACTCCAACAAATTACAAGTACTTCCCTCAGAAAAGTGTGGAAAAGCCTCTGAAAGCACATTTACACCATGGGAAACTAAAACTCATTGAAATACAGGATGATAATCAACATATTGATGCATACTTGTGTGGAATCTGATCAAAATGTCTCAGTAGAATCAATCTAGGTTAAAGGCGTCCCATAGACAACCAGTGGGTTATTAGAGTAACCTGTCTGGGAGCAAGATCTCTGCCATGTTGAACTGGATCTGTGTAATGGGAAGAGGATCAGATAACTAGGTATAGGTTACTATACCTGGCTAGAGGCTTGTGCACTGCGTGACTGTGCTAAGGCATCATTAGCCTTGAAAACATTGACGACAGGAGGAGAGGAGGGAGGGAGAAAAATGGAGGATGAGAGGCAGGCAAGGAGGGAGAGAATGAGGGAGAGATAGAGCAGGAAAGGAGGGCAGAAAAGAAAGAGAGCCAGAGAAAAGGAGGGTTTTCAGGAGTGAAGTAGAAGGAAAGAAGGAAGGAGAAGAAATAGGCGTGGGAGGGAAAGAAGGAGGGGAGATGACTGGGAGAGGGCGAGAGGAGGTGAAGAAGGGTAGTGGGGAAGGAGGGAAGGAGTGAGAGAGAAAAATGGAGGGTGAAAGGGAGGTAAGGAGAGGAAAAAGGTGAATGGGAGGGAAAGGAGGAGGAGAGAAGGAGGCAGTGTGGGCAAGAAAGAAGGGAGAGGGGCAGGGGGGAAGAAAGGAGGGAAGGGAGAGAGAAAAGGAGGTTGGATGGGAGAAAGGAGGGAAGGAAAGAGGCAGGCAGGAGGGAGGGAAGGAAAAAGATGGAGGCAGAGAGAAGGGAGGAAGAGAGGAAATAACCTGTTAAGGTCAGGCAGTGTCAGACAGATGACAACAGGAATTGCTGCACTCAAGTCAAATCTAGTTATAAACCATTTAGAACAAACAGATTCATCACAAACTGCTTCACAGAGCAAACAAGGACATTAAAAATCACTTTCATAACTTGTGATGGGTTAAGCCTTCAGCCTCCTTTCAGGAAATGAGTAAACAGATAGTGAGACCTCACTGTCTGGTTGTCCACAAGATAAAAACAAGAAAAATAGATATTTAGATATGCGGTGAAAAGTTAAAATATGGGTGATGATGTGATAAGTGATTTTTACCCGACAGCAGCGATAACAGCACCTATATATTGTTATTGTCTCTTACTGTCTGTAACTCCATTTTTGGTGAATTTCATGTTTTACTTCAATTGAAGGATTACATGGTCCTCTGTGGGTTGAGGAAATTCTACAATTATTGGATTTATGAAACACTTTCGTCACCTGTTGGATAAACCAAAAAATGCATTGTGGTCATGCTAAAAATAAGGGTGTTTTTCCTGAAAAATTGACATTTGGTACACTATGTTCATATTGTTAGAAACTTAGTTCATAGTTGAGCAATATGCCCCAGAGAAAGACATAGTTCTGTCATGTAGCTGCATACACCTATTGTGTTTATATAAAAGTGAGAGTAGGTGGGTTGTGTGTGTCTCTGTGTGTCTGTTTCTATGTGTTTGTGTGGCACAACTACAGCAACTACGTCCAAACTATTTAACTGTCATAGTAACTATCTCCAGTGAAAACCAAGTATATAAAATATAACTAAACCGTGTTTGTTTGGATCATTCTTCTGGTCCCAGGTAAAGAAACAAATCACGGTTCTATGAGTTTTGGAGGACCGCCAGAGGTGTTGCTTTAGCACTGGATCTTCTCCATTTCACGCATGTGCAGATCGAGTCATTATACCAACACAGTCACCTGTGACCCTAGGATGACGTAGGGCAGTCATTCCCAAAGACTGGGTCGCGAGGTCAGGAGATTTTATTTGGGTCGCCAAATAAATTTGCAGAATTTCTTCCATAGTCTTTTATTTAAGATTTATATCTGCAGTACACCTTTGAGCCACATGAGGGAGCTCGTTGGTATTTCTACCACACTCACGGTTTCCGCCAGATTCTGCAGCCAGCCACAAGAAATGGATGCTTGGCTAATAAAAAAGAAAGGCCCAGCTAAAGACCAGACTACAGCTAATGTTAGCCAAACTACCGCCCGTGAGGGAAGCCAGCATGAGGATGGACGTGAACCGACCCCTGCTACCGGTCACATTCAACCCACTGATGACAGAAATAGACTGAACGCTGCACCCGATATGCGCGTTGCACTCTCTTGTACACCGGACTGGAATGCAATACTAAAAAGCAAGCAGGCCCAGTTATCACATTAGCAAGGTAAATAGCACATAATGGGCCTAATGAGATTTGACGTGGAATAGACCTGATGTGGTTAACGAATTGATTGTTGACTGTTTGATAACAAGAGCTGCACTTAAACACAAGCCTACTTGTTCTGATAATAGGCATGAGCATTTCAAAAAACTTTCAACAAGAAGCATGTTTTTGATAGTACTGAATGTTTGTATTGTTCTGATAATTGTACTTATAACATTGAATCTAATATGAAAGGCTAGCGTACATTCTGTTTGTTTTACTGATGAGGAAAAAAACTAGAGCCTGTTAACTCCGCCTAAATGCACTTAATTTGTCTCATTTATAAAGTTAAAATGTGTATATTGTTTTACTGATGAGAGGAAAAAAAACGAGAGCCTGTTAACTCCACCTAAATGCACTTAATTTGTCTCATTTATAAAGTATTTAAAATGTGTATATTGTTTTACTGATGAGAGGAAAAAAAACGAGAGCCTGTTAACTCCGCCTAAATGCACTTATTTTGTCTCATTTATAAAGTTAAAATGTGTATATTGTTTTACTGATGAGAGGAAATAAAAACAATGAGATAGCCTGTTAACTCTGCCTAAATGCATTTATTTGATCTCATTTATGAAGTATTTAATGTGTATATGTTTTCAATAACACGTGCATAAAACAAAGTTGTGATTTATCAAACGTATATCTCTTCGAAATGGCTGGTTTACCTATTCAAGATAATATAAGGTGATGGCAGTAAAAATGGTCAGGAACGTTCATTTATGCACAAATTCGCTCTTCTCACAATTTATAGATAAGGCCTATTGTGAATTGGGTCGCGATGGTTTGTCATTTTTAAAAAGTGGGTCCCCAGAAAAAAAGTTTGGGAAACACTGACGTAGGGTACATGCCCCCACTATAAAACCGCTCGTCATCCCCTAATCTGTTCCAACAGAATCTTCTCGCCAAGATTCTGAGTGACAGAGAACTCAAGATGCAGTGTTGCAAATGAGAAATATACCCGTGTTTATAATATGTGTATGCATTGATTACCAGATGAAATGTTCTATGTCTTTCTTATGTTGTCTTCACTCTCTGGCCCAGGGACCATAGATGAAAACTCAGCTGTCACTACAGTAGCAAGCAGATTTTGCCTTAAAGGAATAGTTCACACAAAAATGAAAATTCAGTCATTAGCTACTCACCCCCATGCCAGTAGAAAATCGGGTAAAGTTTGATAGTCCATATGGAGATCCCTGAAAGAAGTACATTGCAGCTTTCTCCAAAACAACTGAAGTTGCTGGAGACCTGTCTTCAGAGTAAAAAAAAATAACGGACAATAATCAAAATTACTTTTCAAGTCACTTTGGGATCTGCTGGCTTCAAGAGACTTGGAGTATGCTGTAAGAGCTGCATGGAGCCATTTTATGGTTATTTTCCGTTATTTTTTGAAGTCTGAAGACTCGGTCTAGGTCTCCTGCAACTTCAGTTGTTTTGGAGAAAGCTGCAATGTACTTCTTTCGGGGATCTCCGGGACTGTTGTATGGACTAACAAACTTTACCCGATTTTCTACTGGGGATGAGTAGATAATGACAGAATTTTCATTAAACTATTCCTTTAAAATACTGTTGGGAATATTGTAATTATGGGTAGAGCACACCTGAACGTGGTAAATACAAATGGGTAAGTCGAATTTTACACAATACCCAAGATGCCGAGATGTGTCTCTTCTCACTCTTTGTTTAACTTAGTGCATAATAACTTTTAGCCAATAAACGTATTAAAATATCAATTACAAAAATATGCGAATAGTAACTCTGTAACACTTCTAAAATGTCACCAAAAAGCTATGTTTACCAAACCAACAAAAAACATTTTGGGCATAGTTCTGTACATCAAAATACTAATTAGGGAATTCTTTCTGGCCGGTATCATTTAAGGGAATAGAAAAAACTCCTTCTGCCATTGAAGTCAACATTGGTATTGTCATATTTAACTGAAATTGACTGATATCTGGTTTGCCATCTACTGTCCCGAACTAAGTGCAATATAACTCCACATGCTGTTCTTGTCCCTTGTGTTTCTCTCGGGTTTCCAGATTGAAGGACAATGAAAACTGCCCAGTCAGCACTCTGCATCCTGGTGAGGCTAACCTTGATCCTCTCGCTATTACATCTCACATCCTGGTAACACTTCACTTGAAATGCAGTGAAATGCATTACAAGCAGATTGTAAGAAAGGTAGAAGCAAAGATAACTTTTTCTGACAATCATCATATGACATTCAATTTCAGATAGCATTTTGCTTGAAATGGTGCGCATAAGACATTATAAAGCATCATAGGTGCATTACAAGCACATTGTGAGTGCATGATTATAATCAGAGCATGATATAATAAACACAATGTGCAAAAAATGCATACTTTGTGAGGCACCTATAGTTAATGACCATATATTAAAATGAATCATTTTCTGATATTTGATATTTCTCCTATGATTAAGCCTAATTGTAAGAAAAGCTTATCTATGCTTCTAATTAGCTTATAATCTGTTTGTAATGCATTACAGTGCACTTCATGTTAACTGTAAAAAAATTTTTTTGTTCTGGCCCACATTCAAACAGTTCTTGCAGGATTACATGCTGGTTTCTACATGCTGCTCTCCTACAAAAACAGAACCACACCTACTCATTTGTTCAATGAAAAACCAAAGGATGGTGTACCATAACCATAACCACAGATTAGATTACATTACATGAAACTTGAATGTTCCTGTAGGGACATTTAGTGGTTGCAACAGAGAATAGGATACTGATAAGAATAAGACAAATATTGAGTAAGTATAAGTAAGAACAAGTTCAAGAACCAAAGATATTGAAAAGAATACAGCGCATAAATAGGGATAAAGATACAGCATCTTTATAGACAGATTTACAGCTCTAAGTGGATGTGTTCGTACCCTCCAGTGCAATGAAAAAACCTTATTAGCAACTGCACTGGAGCACAACTTAGGAGCCACAAGAGTGGCTGTCCTGTAGGCAAAAAATGTATTCTGTTGTAGTGACATATTCACTCATCATACTGTTATGTGCACATGATGTATAAAGCATGCGATCGAGTTGCATAAAATCATGCAAATAAAACATGCAAAGCAAATAAATGAATATACAGAGACATATTCTGAACCATGATGTTGATTGATACAAATCCTTTATAAAGTCTATTACATCCCTCCAGTCTGCTCCGTAATGTATGCATGACTCTGCTATGATCAGTGAAACTTGGCCTCATTATAGAATCTAAGGTTTAACCAATACCTTTAGAATTGACCATTTTCATTCCAAAAAGTGGAATGACAAGGATTCAGTGTTTGCCCCACAATTTTATTCTTGTCAGGGTGGAAATGCCTCTGAAATGGAATACAGAGAAATTTTAAAATTTGGAATTGAAAAGACTTTTGGACCCACAGTGCAATCGTTTGGCTTCAGAACATTTGGATTATGCTGTTTGGAGTAATTTTATTGTAATTTTTTGCCCTTTTGGAACTCTAAATAACCAATTCCTGGCCACGTCAGTTGTTTTGGAGAATGCTGACATGAAGCTGCACTCTGTATGTTATGTGGACATACAAACTTCACCAGTGTTTTGACTGACGTGAGGGTGAGTAAATAATGACAATTCATTTTTGGGTGAACTATTTCTTTCAATAAAAGAAGAGAAAGAAGAGAAAATCTGTAACATTAATCTGACATAGTCAGCCTATTGTTTGCTAATTAGCATTAATGCTCTGAAATTGTACTAACCATCTTTTATCCACTAGCGGTAGTTGATAGCATAAAGATGAGTGGGAATGGTGATATTTATTTAGGCCCTCCCAAAATGAAAAGTTACAGAATGTGGCCTCAAAAGGCCAATATTGGCAAATCAATATATTGGTCTGACCCTAATAGAATCTCTTCCTGGACATTTTGACAACAGAAAAATAACAGGCTAAAGTTCAAAATGTTAAGCTAAAATAAAATGAAATTGAAATGAAATTATCCTCTGGCTTAGTCCAGGGAACATTCATATTAAGTATTCATATTAAATATTGCACACAGTATCAGCTGATGGATGTTCACAACAGGCAGATTGCTCTAAAGCAGTGGATTGTACTGCAGAGTCATTTAGCCTGAGATTTAAATCTGCTTTTGGATTGTTTTCTGATCTGATTGCATGTTCTTATGGTAGGCATCTATCATCAGGATAATCCTCTGTGTGTGTGTGTGTGTGTGTGTGCGTGCGTGCTTTTCAATAGCCACATTACACACGGTATCACGGATGTGCTTCTTCGCATATCCCTCTGAGACAAACACACACACACACACACACAAATATGCACTCACACATATAAACACATGTATTCACAGACATACATGCACACACACACACACACACACACACACATACACACTCATGGGCACTTAAAGATGAACAATGTTTTCCATGTAAACAACATGGATTTGTTCACATTCATAATTTCACTCGTACAGACAGAGTATGTTGTTAGACCCCAATGACCATGTTGAATACATTTATTATCATCAAAGACGTTCAGAAAGTCTTCATTCACAAGGCTACAATCTGGATCTCAGCGCAGTGGCTTGGACAGGAAGCTCCCGCCCATTCATTTGATTGACGGCCTAAATTGCAGGCGTTTCAGGTAACTATACCAGCTACTTCACTCATGTCATTTACTAGAATTTCCAGCTCAATATAGGCTTGTAACCAAGCGGCCAAAAGCACGGGTGAATTTTGAAGCCAATCAGGAAGTGTTGGAAGGCAACAATTCCTCTAACGTCCGCTAGAGGCCGTCTCCAGAAAGACTCCAAACCCGACCCAACTCCATGCAAGTCAATGGGACTACAACCCAACTTCTCACTCAAAATATAAAGTCAATACATTTTTTTGACATGAGGTTATGGTCTCAATAGCTAATTTCCCTTCCTCTAATGTGTGTCCATATGGCGATTTTCAAAATCATTGTGTCATTAATGGGATGTAATGGTTATAAAGCAGGCTCACTTTGGCTGCGCTGGCTCCAAAAAATGTCAACATTTTATTATTTTATTATTGTCAACAACTTTTTTTTACAGTATATGATTATAACACAGGTAACATAGCTAGACTAGCTAGCACGCTAACTTACCTGTTGAGTAAGAAGAATGCTATGTCCGCATCAGTACAAAATGCTTTCTCTAACTTCACTTTTCTCCACCGATCAAAAGCTTCTCCAGTATTAATACAGTCTCAAAGCGCACTTTCTATCTGGTGGCATAGACCCGTGGCAGGAGGAACTGCGACTGAATCTGAAGGCCCTGAAGCCTTGCCTGAGGCAGTGGCAGCTCCTGAATAAGTGTCTTTCGGTGTTCAAAAAACACAAAGTCTCCATTCTGTATCATGCCAACTGCACTCACGAAGGTCAGGACCTTCAGCTCAGCCACGGTGTCATCCTGGGTGGCAGCCTCTGTAGGATAGTCTCCAGCCAGGGCATCCCAAAGTCCCTGTACCACTGCAGGTTCCGGGAGTAGGAGAGGGAACACCGCACATATGTCCCCCGTGCTGCAACCCTAGCATGCTTGGATGGAGCTTGGCCTTTGGGAATCAGCTCAAAGAAGTCCTTGAACCCCCAAGTGAGCTTCTTCGTCTGCCAGATGTCACGGAACATCACTGCAGGGAAGAACGGAGCTTGTGAGCCTGGAACCCCACCACAAGACAATCTGCGACATCCTTCCCTGTCCGACTCACCAAAGCTCGAGCTCATCCAAACATGCAAGGCACTTGAAAGGGGTTCTGGGTGGCCAAGGATTGAGCAAAGCTCTCCTGGGTGATGGCGGACTTGAGCTGTCCTGGAGGGGCTGAACCTTGCAGCTCACTCCATGGCAGCCGATCATTCCTCTTATGTATGTCCCCTAGGAGCACCCGGATCAGCAGTTCACCTACAACTGCTGGGGCTGCTCCCAGGGACTCGAGGGAGGGAAGATCCTGCAGATCCTGAGCTCCTGGAGGGGATCACGGGTCCAGTGGCTTAGTGGTGGAGGACAGACACCAGCACTGGCAGAGTTGTAGGGTGCCAGACCCAGGAACCCACGCCTGTGAGTCAGACTGCGCTCTGACACCGAGCTAGTACCAAGACTGACACTAAGCTGGTGGTCTGACTGAGCCAGTGGATGACCATAAAACACTTCCTCCAGGGCCAGTTCAAGCTAGAAGGCTTGCCAGCTAGGCTCATAGCCACCAACACCCATGTGGCTGTTGAAGAGGGTCCTCAGTGTCCCCGTCAGGTAGCTGAGGACCTGATGCAGTGTGGAGAGCAGTCCCTCCCCTGTTACCACGTCCCGGAAGGGCAGGAGCACCGGGTGCCGGGACAAGAAGTCATGCAGGGCCGGGACATTGAAAAACTGCTCTGCACGGAGGACTGCAGGGATCCTGCGGTCCCTGTCAAAGACGGCCACAACCTCAGTCCTGCAGACGAACCGAACCACCAGCTTGTCCATAAGGTCGTCCATATGGTCCAGGTATGAAAGACCTCTGGACCAGAGGACCAGCAGTGGCCTCTGTAATGCAGGAGTCCAACAAACCAAGGATGAGAGCTTGGTCCTGCTTGAGGACATTGATCTTGGTCAGGTCCACAATGCTCATTTTCTGCAGTGTGGGCCTGGCCTTGTCCTCTGGCTGTAGGGCCTTCACCTTCAGCCTGAACAGCTCGACAGCATGGTCCTTTGCAAAGCCGACAGTGCAGAGCCTGGGGCCAGGCTTATCGAGCTGCTTGGAGAGGACCGACAGGTTCAGGAAATATCCCTCATCCACATTGGCTATGTAGTAGCCATGGGCATGTTTGAGGGCCTCCAGACCTTGACGGCCCACTTTGATGAGGTCCACGTGTTGTATGTTTGATGAACATATAGTACAGCTTAGCATTTTACACCACCCATTATTTCCATACGTAGAGCGGTGTCTGATTTCCCAGATTTAATCGAGTGTTTTAACGTTTTCATTCGATTCATGAAGACCTATACCTGCTGGTTGATTCCAAGGGGCCTTCTTCTGTGTCTGGTTTCACTACATTCACATTCTCTGTCTGCCTGTGTGCCTCCATTAATATAGATTGTATTTAGAAACTATGCTGATCATAAACCGATATTACTTAACTATTACTTAATTAACGATATTACTATCATTATTAGATATCTATATACTAAATAATACATATATATATATATATATATATATATAGGTTTATATCTATATTTAGATACATCATATTTCACCCATTTTCTGCCTGTTTCCTTTTTTTAAAGGCAAGGATCCATGAGGTGCAGGAGTCGAATCTACCTGATCCGTAAAAACACACTCCTTATACCAACATTCAAAATCTTCCCATGTTTCTGCACTAACCCCCCCCCCCCCCCCCCCACCACCACCACCTGCCCTTTCCTCCTCCCCCTCCTTCTGCTTTTATTTTATTTTCTACTATTTATCTCCTTATTTCTATCTCCCTCCCATCAGTTTGGTTTTTAGTTCACAGAAAGAAGGTGCCTATACATGACCCCGAGGTTTTTAAACTTAAATGCGTGTAGCCAGAGCACATTTCCTGTGTCCCTTGGGTCGCAGGAAGTCCTTGTCCCTCAAAACCTAACCGCACCCTATTAATTATCTAACTAGCCCCAACCCACCCTATTAATTATCTAACTAGCCCCAACCCGGGCTTAAGCCCTAAGCCTAACTAACTTCAAATTATTATCTAAATGACCCCTACCCAGGGCTAAATCCTAACCTTAACCAAACCCTAATTATTATCTAACCAAACCCAACCCGAGTCCATACCCTAACCTTAACCGACTCCCTACTTTTACAACTAGCCCCAACTAGCCGAAGACCTACTTTTAACATACTGTATAAATAATTATTTAACTAAACCTAACCGGAGACTAAACATAATTAAACACAAAACACTATCTTTGGGTCTCAAAGCGTCTCAGAAACTACACCTGAAAGAGGCTGGAGCCGGATAGAGGTGAAAATGAAACTTTGCTGTAGGACAAAATTGAAGACATATTTGGAAAGGCTGGAGATTAATTATGTCAATATGAAGAACACGGGTGGTTCCTGCACTGCAATATTGCCCTTTGAACTCTGACCCTGGGCCACATTTGAAGGCTTATTATGCAGCAACAGAACAGGCTAGAGACATGGAGTCAGCTTTTCTAGAAAGCTATTGAGCTGCACTTTCTAAGGAGTGGGGTTACTGATGGCAGGTGGCACTGAGTTGGGTTGAAATGCAATATTTTCTGAAATTCTCCTGCTTCCCGTTAAGATGGCTCAAATCTGACAAAAGATTTTTTTTTTTTCCACCCTCAAATACCCCAGTAACAACGTCAATTCCACGTTTACAATGTCCACTATGGGAGAAACAGCAACAAAACTACAAACCCCACACAACAGTGCATTTATTGTGAAGTGCTAAACAGTGCAAACTGTAGTTTTTCCGGGTACAAGGTTACGGTTGTGAAAAGGCAAACTGCTCAATATTACAAAGATGCAATACAATCTGAACCAAAAGATTGATGTTATAAGAGGATATAATCAAAGGCAGACAGAGGTATGTTCAATGAGGAAACGGATTATGTAACGTTTAGAAACAGAACTCCCGGCTGTGTTGCTCTATTTAAGTTATGCTTATTGTAAAGTAGAGGTAACAATACAGTCGTTATAAAGTGCTATCTTTTATGCAGTTTATTGAGATGCCACTGAAATAACTTGTTATATAGGTTATGAGCCAAATTAAAGCCAAATTATTTATTTAGGTGACATCAAATACTAAAATGCAAGTGATTTTTCCATTTGGCCTCGAAATTTTTCTACAACCATACTAACCAATTTAAAAAAAAATCAATATTAGCACCAAAGAGCAAAGAAATTCAGCAAACCAGAAAAATGTAGGCTAGACTATGTGTTCCGTGGTCTAGGAGAAAAAGTTGTAGGCGTCCAATACTGCCGTGAGAGGTTTTACCATGGAGTCTATGGAACACCCAGTGTGTCCTATACAGACGCGAAAGGGTACCTTTTGCATCGTTATTGTGACGCCAAGGGATTAGCCTGCATTGGCTACCTGCCAAGTAGGTAGCCGGTCATAGCTCATAGCTGCCGGGGTGCGGGCGGCCCCTTCCGTATGCAGACTACCGGCCGCTTACTGTGCATCCATGGACGCTGGGAGAAGCGTTACGGTGGGAACGAACAGAGCAGAGTCCAGGGCCGGCGCGGGTCAAGGAGTTGCTGACCAGGGGACGGTGGCTGCGGAAGTGGCTGGGAGCTGGACTGTTGCTACTGCTAAAAGACTGGCTATTGGAGTGAGTTCTTCTTTTATCTTGGACTTGGACAGATCATTATTGACCAGTCAAACAGAATGCTGCTGAAAAACGTTCTGTAATACCTAAAAGGTTTGGTTTTTGAGATTTTGATTCATTTAATTCAGTTAAATTATAGCTATAAATATTGTCCGCATTTATTGGTGTATATTTAATATTCATTCTTGTTAATATCCATGATGGCTTTGCACAACACAAGTAGACTGGTCATGATAGTAAAGACTTTCTGATTAGGAATGTGAGAGGGATGAATGTGTGTATACTATATGCATAGTGTATGCATGTGCAGGTTCACATGTACACACATACACATTTTTTTATTCTATTTAAGACTATTAATTATTTACATTTGTGTGTATTGCAATAATTAATAATTATATGTACAGTAATATAAAAATACCTATAAAATGTTGATATCATTATTATTCACCAATATTCAATGTAAAAAAAAAAGACTGATCTGTTGTATAATTAATGCTATCATCTTGTCTTACATTTGTTGTTTTGTTGTTATATGCTTTGGCAATATGTACACATATGTCATCCCAATAAAAGGTCATTGAATTGAATTGACAGAGAACGAGAGAGAGAGAGTCATTCACTCGCTCACCCTCCATCGTCCTCATCTGATCAGCCTCCTCTTTTTACTGCATCCATCTTCCTTTTATCATGAAACAAACAAAAAGACTTGTGTGTGTATGTGTGTGTGTGTGCGCACATGTGCATGCCTGTGTATTTGCATGCGTTTGTCATGCATGCTCATGCGTGTGTTTATCTGCGAATGCGACTGCGTGTGTGTCTACTGCGTCATAAATAAAACCCCATCACATGTATGATTCATGGGAGTTGGTATCTGTGAATGAGCTGTAACTCAGTCTCAAAGCGTTATCGTGTGTGTGTGTGTGTGTGTGTGTGTGTGTGTGTGTGTGTGTGTGTGTGTGTGTGAGACAGAGCGAGACAGCGAGAGAGAGGAAGAGGCCTTGAAGATCGTCCCAGGGGTTGTCTGCATCTCCGGCTTCCTTTCATTCATAATTCCAACCATGCCACTCTATTCACACACACACACTAACAAACGCAGACACATTCACACGCGTAGACGAACACATATGAGGACGTGCAGATACATAAATAGACACACTCACAAATGCAGACACACCCATTTGTCTTTCTATACTTGTGAGAACCTTCATCAACTACATTCACTGATTGCTCCAACACTACATTGATTCAACCTATATCCAGTCATGAAAGCATATAAATTTGCTGTTCTAAACACCTGCATTGGAATGATTCACTCATTCACTCACTTGTCACTTGTCATATAGTGAACTATATGGCCAACGACTAAACAAAGTTTTGGACACTACATTAAACATCATTGCTTCAAAAAAATGCACCGGATATTCGTCTGACGCACCTGGACGGGCCCAGCATCTCATAAACAAACCAGGGACTCGTGACAGCTGTATCGATTTTGCGAAGTTTTGAACATTACAAATAAATTGTTGAAATTCTAATCATGTGCAAGTGTGGTTTTGTCAACTAAGGTGCTGTCTCCTTATGGTAGCAAGCTGTTTTGTTTTTGGCAAACAATAAGCTTGTCAGCTAACGTTAGCTAGCTCACAAGCTAGCGACTAGCACGACTCTTCATCTTGGGTGAGACGCGATCGCATTGTATTGTGGTATACAGGAGAAATTGTAGGGTATATTGTATGTTCACTACAATTTGCAGTGCAGTGTGGGTATTTTATAGTGAACTATATAGTGAATCAAATTAACCGAATTCGGACACTAGTACAAACTGGCGGACACACTATATAGTGCACTATTTCTGTAATAGGGAATGGTTTCGAACTCTGGTGCTCTGGTGTCTGGTGTAGCTCTTTCCTGGGACATATCCTCTGCTGCACAGCATGTGATGCGTTTTACATTCCTGGTTTGGTTGGAACAAATAGAAGAAGAACTGGGTAGTTAGCATGAGCAGTGATAGCCACCATGGCTGAACAGACAAAGAAAAGAGCGCCACCAGAAACTCAAAATGCATCAACACAAACTCCAAGGAGAAAGACGTCACAGTGCTGGTTTGATTGACAGGTGATCTGTGGGAAATGCAGTGCAAAAACATCACAGCAATGAGCGCTCAGCACCAAAGATGGAGACAGAATTTTTTTTTAAAAAGCGGATTACCACTTTAACCTTAACCCTATAGCCCCTTGAAGAAGTGAGGATTAGCCAAAATGGCATCACTTTCCAAAAATGTCCTAAGTCCGAAGGTCTAAAACTAAGTGGTTCCCACAAGGATATAAGTGCAGGAACACACACGCACACACACACCCACACACACACATACACACCCTGACCATGTCCTCCAGCCCAGCTGTCAGTGGTTCTGAGCTTGCCGTCTCTCCCTCCTCATGCTGGCTGTCTTTGTTCTGCTGACATGCTGCTACTGACCCTGGCAGGGCTTTAAACTAACACTAGCTTGGCTGGTGTAGCATGTACATTGATAAATTCAAAGTATTATCAACTACTGAAAAACTATATGAAACATTTGAACATTTTTTTCATGTGGCCCCACCCCATGTAAATATGCGGATCCATATGGATATATAGAAATATACACATATGTGTATATCCAGTCTACACATATACAAACATCATAGTGTATGTTTATTATATACTGTGCACATTCATACACATATACATTTTTTTCTTTCTTCTCTCTCCCTGTCTTTGTCTTTCTTTCTCTCGATGCCCCCCTCTCCTTCGCTCTCTCTCTTCTTCCCCTGTGCGCCTCTACGTCTCTCTCTCCACCTTGTTTTCCTGAATGAAACCGTACGCCGCGCTATAAATAGAACGGGGTCGCTGACGTCACAATGGCCGCTGCGTTGCATCCGACGTCGTTCGCTCAGCTTGACTCTCCCTCTCTCTCTCTATGTCTCTCTACCTTGCTCTCACCCCATCTCTGTGAGTCTACGTCTCTTGACCGCACTCTCTCTCTCTCTTTCTCTCTCTCTCTCCCTGTCTGTGTCTATGTCTCTCTCTCCTGGATGGGGAAGGGCAGTCTCTCGATGCGAACAGCCAAACTACAAGCCGGCTACAGCGTTCATTACATTGTAGCAAAGGGAGAAAACGGATTAACTTTTCACAAGCCGGACACTTGGTTTATAATACCCTGATTACGAAATGATTTTGCAGCTTCTGCCCAGCTAGCGCCACGGTTCTGTTTTTTATTGTATTTTTTTGTACAGTAGCCTACTAGAAGCGGTTACTGTATCCAGGCTGCCTTTACAATTATCATCCCAGTCACTCTGAAGTGTTGGCTGCAGTTTTATTGGGGGTTAGGCGGACCTGCCCTGCTGAACGGTAGGCGCATTGTATTTCTCTGTTTATTCCAACTAGAGCACCTGAGGGGAACAAAGACACGGGCTGGGGTGGTGTCCGGTACACATGAAATTACATTAAAGCTACATAGTCTGATCATGCTGTTTTACTGAAGTTCACCCACAGTTTGCTGATTGTGTCTGAAGAGCGATTGCACATTTAATGGAAATAAATCAATTTAGGCTATTTAGCGTATATAAAGTAGGCTATATTGCAGCGGCTATTTGGTGGGTGTGATGCAGTTTGTTAAGGTACTATGGGATGTAGTGAAGGGTAAACTCACCGAAACTCAGTTTACCACCCGTTTCGGCTGACATAGTATACTGTAAGTAAACTGATGTAAGTTATACAAGGATAGGGTCTCTAGAATAAATTAGTGCTTTTCTGAAAATATAATTGATCTTCGATTCTGTTGGTGGTTGTTTGGCTTATGATGACTGGCGGTCATAGTTCACCTTTTTTATTTGCTACTACGTCCCTACATGGGTGCAATCA
This sequence comes from Centroberyx gerrardi, assembly GCF_048128805.1. Classification (NCBI taxonomy): domain Eukaryota; kingdom Metazoa; phylum Chordata; class Actinopteri; order Beryciformes; family Berycidae; genus Centroberyx; species Centroberyx gerrardi. The sequence continues at coordinate 2,250,179 of NC_136016.1, read as the reverse complement.
AAGCAAGAATTAGAGGGTGAAAGAAAAATCCAATGCAAGTCAACGCAGTGCCCTTCGTTCACATTCACATGATCCCAGATCGGGGGGGGGGTAAAAGTTTTGACTGAAGGATTATTTTACATAACTTCACTGTGGTTGCTGAAAGGTCATTTGCGGTCACAGCTTAACCAGCAGGGGAAATATTTGACATCAGTACGCATGATGAGACAACATTACATCACTATTGCATAATAATAGCTGACATTATTAAGACAGAACACAGATTTTTGGCTGTGTTATGTCATAAGGGAGGACTGGGAAGCTGGTTTCTTGTTATTCAGTGTCCAGGATATTTCTAATGCTGTTAAGGCGCATTCACATCTAGAATGATAACTATAGCGAGAACTATAACTATAAAAATATTTAAATCGTTATAAATAAATAGAATGTCTGTACAACTATAACTATAAAAACATCCAAAACGATAACTATAACTATAGTTTCATCTCAGAGCGATTTTTTGGATGTAGACAGCGATAGTCTTACATTCTGTTTCAGGATGTAATGTAAACCTGCAGCCTTCCAGTAGGTCAGTACTGGTAGGTAGGTCAATTGAATCCTTAAAGATATGCTGACTCCTTTAGAACAACTTCTCAGAGAACCACCAATTATGTATCAGCTGTTAAAAGTGCTGAAAACATTATCATTTGTCATGAAGAGAACATTAACTAACATTGTGATGCCTGCACAGACATCGCTGAACCAAATGATGCTTTGAGTAAAGGAGTGTGTGTGTGTGTGTGTGTGTGAGTTTACCTGCTTTGACGTCATCATAGCACACACTGCAAAAAATATCAAGTCCCTTATAGTCTGGAGTCTTTAAGTCTCATTTTGCTTAAAACAAGAGAAAAAAGAATCTACCAAAGAGATGAGATCATTCCTTTTGTTTACAAAGCAAATCAGCTTGTTTCAGGATTTTTCTAGAATCAAGTTGTCATTTGCCTTATTTCAAGATTTTCCCACTTGCATCAAGTAAAAATCAAAAAAGGTGACTGCATTGGAAACGTGTGGAATGATCTTGCTACATTGGGGAGGTTTTTTCACTTGTTTTAACAGCAATCAGACTAATATAGCATATGATATTATATTAGGATATTATATACAATGAAAAAGGAATATACTGACAACTACACCTACTATACTTACTTATGCTTGCTCACTGTCCCATGCCCATAACTTGAATTTTCCTTTTTCTATTAGCATGTTTTGTACTGAAGTATATGGGTTAGTGTTTTAAAACGTATTCAATTCTCAACTCAACTAATGAGTCGCTAACATACCTAAATAAATTAATTACCTCCACCAAGTTGGATGGGGTTATGGGTTTATGTTTGTCTGTCTGTCTGTTTGTCTGTTAGCAGGATAATTCCAAAAGTTATGAACGGATTTGCATGAAACTTTGTGGAACGTTTGGGGCTAATCAGTGGTAGAAGGGCAGCACTAATGGAAACTGAACAGATATAGAGCTGATTGGCCATGTGGTGTTGTGATTGGCTAAAATGCTTAAAAGTGGCTCGAATTTGAACAGGCAGATCTCATGTCCCATTTCAGGTCCAGTCATGAAAATGTGTGCACTGTTGACACTTTTAAATCTCGCCTCAAAACCCATCTCTACTCTTTAGCCTTTGATTCTATTTGAAACTTGTTGTAGGTGTTTTGATTATGTAACTTCTTATTAGGGCCCGAGCACCGACCGGTGCGAAGCCCTATTGTATTTCAAGGAATTATTATTATTCTCTCCAGTGAATCACATTTTTGAGGGGCTAAAGGTGCTCGAAAACTCACCAAACTTTGCACATGCCTCACAAGTGCTGAAAAATTTAATATTTTATGGGTCTTGCACATGGGTGTGGCAAAATGGCTCAATAGCGCCCCCTACAAAATTTCAACTAAATACCCCTCGCCGTACGTTTCACCTACATGTACCAAATATTGTAGGCACATGTATCGTGTCCAGACTTTAAAAAAAAAGTCAATGGGTGCCATGACCTAAACCCAACAGGAAGTCAGCCATTTTGCATTTATTGTGGCAATTTTGGCCATTTACAGGGGTCATACTTTAACGAACTCCTCCTAGGAGGTTAATCGGATCCACCTCAAACTTGGTCAGCGTATATAACAGACCTTGACGATTAAAAGTTAGTATAAGCTTGAGTTTTCGTCCAACGGCGTGGGCGTGGCGCGGCGTCGAATTTCCATGTTTCGCCACGAAACAGGAAGTGCTATGTAACTCGACTGTACATGGTCAAATCTGCCCCAAACTTCACATGTTTGATAAGTGTCATGGCCTCAAGACATCGACATGGCAATATTCAGTTATAGTCATAGCGCTACCTTCTGCCAACACAGGAAGTGGTTTGTAACTCGGCTGTACGTGGTCAAATCTGCCCCAAACTTCACATGTTTGACAAGTGTCCCGGCCTGAGCACATCTACAGGCCAATATTCCATTACAGTCATAGCGCCACCTACTGGCAACACAGGAAGTGGTTTGGAAATTGGCTGTACATTGTCACATCTGCCCCAAACTTCACATGTTTGATAAGTGTCCCGGCCTGAGCACATCTACAGGCCAATATTCCGTTACAGTCATAGCACCACCTACTGGCAACACAGGAAGTGGTTTGGAACTCGGCTGTACATGGTCAAATCTGCCCCAAACTTCACACGTTTGATCAGAGTCCTGGCCTGAAGACATCTACAGGCCAATTTTGAATCATAGACGTAGCGCCACCTACTGCCAAAAGCAAATGACATGTTTTATCCTGAAAATTCATAGCCGCATCGACCGGTCGGTGTCCAGTAACGCCGCGGCGGCTGCGGCACACCCTGACGTGCGCAAAGTGCGAGGGCCCGATCATCGCTGCTTGCAGCTTTAATTTTATTTTTATTTGTGTACCTGTGCTATGTTGATGTTTGTTTTTGCTGGTTTTGTTGCTCCTTTGATCTGCTGTCAAGATTTGTGCAGCACCTTGGTCAACAAGTGTTGTTTTTAAGTGTGCTATCTAAATAAATTGAACTTGAACTTGTTTCAAGAACTGTCCTGAGTCAAGTCATCTTAAGCTAAGTGAGATGCCTTACTGGGATGGCAGGGTGCTTTAGTGGCTAGAGAGGCCGTCCCATAATCAAACAACCACAGGTTTGATTCCTTGGACAGCCATGTGTCCTGCCAAAGTGCCCTTGAGCAAGACACTGAACCTTACCTGCTCTCTCTGTCATTCAGGATAAGACCGTCCACCAAATGCCTAAATTGTAAAAGACATTGTCACTTGTTTAAAGAAGATTTTCCAATGGCAGATTTGGTCACTTATATAAATTCAAAAATTAGACTTGAAGACTAAAGATTAAAAAACAAATTAAAGGGACATTCAGCAATCTATAAACGTTATCAACCTCTACTGGTGATCAGTAGGAATTGCAACACCATTGATAGAACTCATCCTCTCCTAACAGGTCTCTGGCACAGTGCCACCCGCCCCCCCAACACACACTCACACACATACACACACACACACACACACGCACACACACACACACACACACACACACACACACACACACACACACACACACACACCTGTCCATCCAGTTAAATTACATTGGCCTGTAATTGACACAATAAAGTCACATTTTGACAATGTAGAGGAATAAGCTTGGTAATTAGAGCAGATATCTTACAGATATATTATCGTCATTTTGTGCTATAGGGCAATAAAAACTTACTTATTAGTTAAATAAGTTAAATAATTATTGTCCCTTTAAATGGACATTTTAAGATGGATATTTTTTTACAGTGTGGTTGCATTGCTAAACACGTCAGTGTTACCTCATCAGAGACCGAACATACAAAAAGCAAGTGGGCTCCAGAGATTCTGCCACATTGACACAGGCTGCTTACTTTCTAATGTGTATTTTATGGTTTATATTACTGTTGGAAAATGGTTAAGTCAGTTACTCACTCAACTTAGTAAAGAATCACAGGAAATAATTAATTGTTGTAAAATTAAATTGTAAAATTAATTGTAAAAAAAGAAGATATATATAATATATTTTAACTCTCTTTAATATTTTAATAATTGACAGTATTACAATCACATGATGCTTTGGAGTGGAAGTGGAGTGTGGAACTACCTGCCTTAACATTATAATAGATTTGACAGAAACATCTAAGAAACATCTAGTGAAGGGGAAACTCTATCAACCCCAACAGATATAGGCTATTATGGCAATTTTGTGCTATGGGGCAGTAAAAATCGCACATATATCCCCTTGCATGCTTGTTAGAGATGAGTTAAATCTGTTAGAGATCATTATGTTAGTTCTGTTTATATTGCTAGATTGCTCACAGTGCTGCAGAGGCCAGCAGGAAGCATCTGCCCTCCTTATTTTCCAGCAGATTTGACAGAGTGGCGGATATTAGCCATGATAATCTGATATCTGTCCATGTAATCGGACACATGTAATAACAGAAAAGATAATAAGTTTCCATTAATAGCTTCCTGGGAAGAGGCCATTTGAGGGAAGCAGATAAATCAATAAGCAGAACAAACAGAAAAAAATTGCTTGTCATTATGTTTCAATCAGTTAAAATACACATGATGCACAAACCGGTGAGGTGATGTTATACCGCTGAAACGGTTGGTAATTATGAGAGAGTATAGGGGAAGGGAGAACACCAATCACAGAATAAGAAGAATTATTTCACATTGCTTTAACAAATCCTAGTTACATTTGTAGGGATGGGACCATATGATTATCTCACGATACGATTCTATATGCGATATGGGATTCACGATTCAATACAAACATGATGCGATGTAATAAATAAAAGTTCAATGACAACCAAGTATGACAGAATTATGTTTATATCTGAGCCACAAATCTTTCTAGCGATGGCATTGGCTTGCAAGAATTTAAACAACAATTTAAAAATGTCATTACAAAAACTTAAATTAAACTTATTATTATAAAGTTATTAAACTTATTATTAGAAAGTTATTATTATTACAAATGGAGCTAATATCGCGATTCATTTTTCTGCCCCACGATACGTATCATCACATTTTGTATTGTGATATATCGATTTTCAATATATTGTCCCCTCCTTACAGCTAGCAATTACCTTGCTAGCTGTTCAAATTATATTTCCCAATCAGTATTCAGCTGTGACAGCCATGTGGAGTAATACAAAGTACAATTGTAAATGGACTAACAAAAGTAAAACTTAAATGTAAAAAAGTCATTTTGCAAATAAATTTGTAATTTCAGTAATTTATGAAATGAAACCTCTCAATTTGAAGTGATTCAATATAGGGTAAGACAAATATATTGGCTTGCCGATAATGGTTGTCTATGGACAGCCCTTAAACGAATTTTATTTTATGAATTATTATGATTATTATTAGGGTTAGATTGTTAGTAGTAGTAGTAGTAGAAGCGGTATCCTGGGTTTCAGCTGAGTTTTAGTGTCCCATGGTCTAAGTGCTGTTTCAGAGGCTTTTCCACCCTGACAAGAATGCAATTCTGGGGGAAACACTGAATACTTGTCAATTTTTTACATTTTTGGCATGAAAATGGTAAAATTTAAAGATATTGAACATTAATATCAACTTCAATCAAACAAAATATATATCAGAATCAGTATTGGCTTTCAAAACCCACATCAGTGAAACTCTAATTCGGTACTCTGTTGTTGCTGTAAATGATGCCGTGGTGTTATTGATGTACTGAACTGCGTTGGGGAGGTCTACATTCTCATGGGAGGTAGAGTTTCATGGGACACTGGCCTACAGGATATTGTACTGACCTGTTATTGGACACCAATGAAACACAATCATTAACCTATTCAGGGAAACCATTCGGAATACATTCATCATCAATCACCAATCAATCACTCACTGAGTTTATTGCCACTAGCCAGCATGAGCCTTTTAGTTCTACAGAAGTATTACACCATTCTTAGATGATATCCTCAATACAAATGTCCATAAACTAGAAGGAAACATGAGTTCTTATTACAAGAGTCTAACACTTTAAAGCCTTTCACTACCTTTCTATACGTTTTGATTCTTTGAAATTGATATTGATACTAAAAATCAGTGCCATACCAATATGTAGTGTTTCAGTACATAACATAATGTATCTCCTCAGTGATTTAATGAGTGATTTAATGAATTAAGAAACCCAGCTTTCTTTTTTAGCATGACCACCATGCAGTTTTCAGTTTATTCAACATGGGTTTCATAAGACCAAGGGTGGTCAAATTGGTCTGTAACAGTAGTGGTTATTGTCTTGCTGTTGTGATTGACCCACAATTAATTACATTACAAAACATTAATTCTAAGCATTTGGATTCTGCAGCATGGACTACGAACGGCCCAACGTGGAAACCATTAAGTGTGTGGTGGTGGGGGACAATGCAGTGGGGAAGACCAGGCTCATCTGTGCCAGGGCCTGCAACACCACCCTCACCCAGTACCAGCTACTGGCCACACATGTTCCTACTGTCTGGGCAATAGACCAGTACAGAGTCTGCCAGGAGGTAACAGCTGATTACATATGGACAGTTTGTTATCTACCTTAATGTTCATCTCAATCAGTTCAAAAAGCTTCATGAATTGTCTCATTGTTGCTAAGTCTCACTGAACACTTCAAAAAAGCTCATTGCTATGCATGTGTGTGTGTGTGTGTGTGTGTGTACACAGGTACTGGAGCGGTCCAGAGATGTTGTCGATGAAGTGAGTGTTTCTCTGCGGCTATGGGATACGTTTGGAGACCACCATAAAGACAGACGCTTCGCCTACGGCAGGTAGGCTGCATGGTGCTGTGTGTGTGTGTGTGTGTGTGTGTGTGTTTGTGTGTGTGTATGGGTGTGTGTGTTTGGCGTTATGCAGCCAGAAGTTCATTGTTTCCAGTAGGAGAGTGATGGTAAATGGAAAGTGCGCTTACATACAATTTTCCTTTTTGCATTTTCCTGACTTTTGCCTTCTACTGCAACAGTGAAAACATTTTTTTTAAATGAAATAACATGTTGAAAATGAACAGTCACACAATGCAATGTAACAGATCTTTTTTTTTTTACTGTGTCAGTGTGCATGAATGGTCAAACCTCTTGTGGATCAAAATCACCATGGCAAAGAGTGGTTGACTGACATCTGGCAGTGCTGACTGGTACGACTTTTTATAGGCCACACTGTGAACACAGCAGGAGGCTCAGAGGTCAAAGCCTGAGCTGCAGCCAGCTTCAAGGCCCTGCTGCTCAGTGGAATATGTTTATTTAATCTTTATTTATCCACTGGAGGTTCACAAGCGCAAAGGCTCAGCTGTAATTTCACAGCTGTTGTACAGCAACAGTTTTCTACTGTCGGCCACTAAGCAGCTCAACTAGAGGAATTCGGGGTTAGGTGCCTTGCTCAGGGGAATCTCGAGAGTAGTTGTGGCGGTATTTCATTTTCCCCGACCAGATCTTCCTAGCCAGTGCAGGATTTGAACTGGTTCCAGTCACAAGCCTGCTTTTGTTACTTCTTGGCTACCAGAGGACCTTTGGAAGTGTTTTATCCTGGCGACAGAACTCTTTTGTTGCACCTTCAGACCAGTCCCTCTGCTTTGTTTGCTGAGTGGTTTCATATCACACACTCAAATACAACCTCCAGTAATGTCTCCTATGTCTGTACAGCAGGTTTGTTTGTGCTCAGCCCTCAATCCTGCCTTGTTCTGTCTCTTGTTAAGTGGCTAGTTGGCCCTGTGTTCTGTCCAACTCCGCCGCTCTCCAGCCTTTTAACGCTACCTTAGGGAATACCTGCTCCACCCAACCCTGTCAGACAGAGAGACAGGACGCACCTCGTATCAAATACTCCCAGACATGGGAAGTGGCTGAATTAATGATGAGTCCAAGGATAGCGGTGGTCTTTGTCCTTTAAGATAAAAACAGTGACGTAGGTTCAGTATGCCTATAAATTAAGAATGAACCATGGCCTTTTGGAAATCTATCAAAAACTTTGAAGTATTTCTGTCAAAAAGTTCTCAGAAGAAGTTCTAAAGCTAACTAATGGCCCTAAAGTGCTATAACATTATACAACATTAATGATTTTTTAAGCATTTTATTGCCAAAAAGGTGGGGTGGGGTGAGTATCGTCCCCTCTGGGCCAGTTCATATCAGCTGGATGCAAGAGCAGATACACAATTGAGCCACTTTGTAGTGGGGGACAGATTTTCATAGACATCCATGCAGTCACAGTACATGGAATGGTTTCCTTGGCAATTTTACCAGTCCAGTCAATAATACTTTCCTCCAAATATGTGACCTTTCAGTTATGTGACATTTCTCTAACCTCTAGTCTACCCAAAGCAGATTTAATTTGATGTGGTCGCCTGACCTGAGAATCTGTTTTGGAAACAGCACATATGGGTCGGCATGTGGGGGTTTGCATGCAAGTTTTGATTACAGCCCTTTATACGCATTGGAGTGTGTGTGTTTGTGTGTGTGTGTGTACACCTCTCATGGTTATAAGAGTCATGTTTGCGTGCACATGTGTGTGCCATGTATGCACGTTTTGAATACATCACCTAGTATCAGGTGTCTTGGTACGTGCATTTGTGTGCATGTATGTAATTGTGCATGCATTTTTTTAATACAGAGAAAAAACTGACCATTAGCCCTCTGAACTCAAGTCCAAGTTAAGGGATCAGTGACAGTAACTAATGTAATTGACTGTACTATATACGTTTGTGAGTTCCGCTAAGGTCACTCATCGCTTGACCGTGATCCAAACCCACAATCCCCTTCTCAGGCCTCCAGTACATCTTGCCTTCCAGTATCAGTGTTACATAATGCGTCTCCTAGAGTCTCTAATGCGTTTTGGCAGAGGCTAGCTCGACCGAGCCTACTCAGCTGTTTTTTTTCCCCCCACTTCCCCAAAATGTTTTGATGACCAGGGTTACGGGGGATAATTTCAAAATGTAATGTGTTACAGATTACTGTACAGTCAGGCTCAATAGTTTTGTTGCGTGACATCCAATCTTTTCTTTCCGATTGCTCAACTGCATGGTGTCAGTATCAATATCAGCATTTAAGATTTAAGTTTTTTATGTCTTTACCTAGCATTTCTCTACTTTATCTGAATATTCTAGGAACACAGGAATATTTTACCTTGTTTTGTATGGGTGTTGTTTTAGCCTTGCACTCCTTACTGGCCACTATTAATCATGTCAATCTAAGACTTAAAGCTCATCATACTGTTACAGTCACTGTAAAGCACTCTGGATGAGAGCATTAACTGAATAAATGTAAATAAAACATAGACGTAGATATTTTGCATGTGCTGGGAACAAGATGACTCACGCTTACTGGTCTGAAGAAAGAGGTTTTAACACACAAAATCCAGGCATAAAAGACTGCTTGAATCAATTAAGCATATTTCACATTTTACGCATTTAGCTGATTTTGAGCTTTGAACAACCAAACCTTGTATGTTTCTCTGCTTTGGTATTGACTTTCATAACATAGCATTAATAGAAAATAAATAGAAAACACACAAATTATTTCAGAGCTTACCATGGACCTCAACGATGGATGCAACCATTCTCCAAGCATTGTTTTTGAGATATTATGAGACATCTGAAAGACTATAGTCGCTAGGGAAACAAGGAAGAGTGGAATTCTGATTGGCTGTTGATGGCCAATGACTGTGAAAAGCTTCTCGGCCAATGAGCTTGTTGACTGTCCACACATCAGCTGAGTTTCCCTGGTCACTTGGCTCTATAGGAAATGAATGGGCTTCTGGTGACTTGTTGATTGTGTTGCTCATAGTGTGAACGCATACAGTAGTAGAATAAGCTTCATCAGTTCCTAAAATGACAACATTACAAGTAACTAATGGGAAGGAGTGCCATGGTCAAAGCCCATAATGCCTACAGAATAGATTTAAACATAAGAGATAATTGAATGTCCCTAGAACAATCTATGATAAAGAGTAAAGTTGATTTCCATACCATACCCACCTTCTTTGTGTGAGGTGGTCAAGGCCAAATGTCTTCACACAAGCTTATTACAATCCCAAGTCCATAATAAATGGACAACTTTGATATGCAATGAAGATGAGAAACAATGCCAGCAAAAGAAAATGAATAAACCCTTTCATTGTGTAAACAAATTTGACATTGAAAAAATTTGTCAATGACCGAGAATTGACAAAAAAATTGATTTATCAATGTTGTGCTGATTAACATTCAATCCAACAGCTAGACTGGGTGTTTATACAGTATCTATCTGATCTTTACAGTACAATATTACCAACAGAGCTTCAAGAAACAAAAGCATCATGGAAAAATACTGCTGGTCAACTGTTGTCAAAATGTCCCTTATACATCTCATCAGAGGGCTGCCTGTGTATTATGGTCTACAGAGCCACACTACTGTACTCCACCCTTGTGTAACATTGCATAATGGATTTTGTCAGTCCTAACTGATGCTGATGCCAACCACGTATATACAAAAACTATTTTCTTATTCATACCTTCATACAGCTTTGAAAGGCCCAGGTCGGTCATGAGACTCGCTCAGTGCATAAATGGCATTAAGTGCATTAACTTTCAGTTCAAATAAGAAAAAGAAAAAACAACAAAACTGCAGTTGCGTGTTTTGTTTCCGCGACAGCAGTGTAATGCCTTCTGACAGGCTGGAGGATGGTGCTGACTCAGCTGCTTTTGACTTACTGTAAACACTGTCTCACGCCGGATCTCCGGCTGTACCACGGGACAGGACCTTTGAATACTGGGAGTTCCAGCCAAACAGTCTGATCTGATCAAATGGGTGTGACAACTGATTAATATTTCTGGTATAACAAATCCAATAATTCAAATTATTAAAATACAAACAGCTTCTAAAGCAAATCAGTTAAATGCTATGTTTTGCAATTGCTTTTATCATAGACATGCTAGAGTGAAATTAACCAGCATAGTAAACTTCACTTGCCATATCAGTTTGGTAAAAAAGCAGTACAATTATACAACTTGAAAATCAAACCACTAATAAGATAAGTGTTTCAATAAATGTGGTCAAACTACAAACTCATAGTACAAACTTTTTGAGGATACATGGCAACCTACAAGGCAAGTGCGAGAGATGTGTGATTCAAATGTTTCTCATTTACTACCATATTTCAGAGTTAAAGGATAATTCTTGTTATTTTCATGTTATGTTCAGTTGTTTCTTACACCTGAGAATAACAATTCACGCAGATAACCCAGTGCTGTGTAGATGTAGTTTTTAACCCTGCATGTTTAAACTGTGAGTCTCTCTCTTCATTTCCAGGTCAGATGTGGTGGTGCTGTGTTTCTCCATCGCCAACCCCAACTCTCTGCACCATGTCAAGACCATGTGGTACCTAGAGATTAAGCACTTCTGTCCGCGAACCCCTGTCATCTTGGTCGGCTGCCAACTGGACCTGAGATATGCCGACCTGGAGGCTGTAAACAGGGCTAGAAGACCGCTGGCTAGGTGGGTTCGACATGCAGGCAACTGCAAAAATAAAAATCAATATCATTGTGTGTTGGTGAAATATAAATATACATAATAGGGCATTGGGCCACCTCCCTAATGTAGTTAGATTTCTTGCCATTTTTCAATTCAAAGTCTTATTGGCATTAGCTGAATACTATCAAACTACATCAGTCCCCTATAGCTGAACACTATCAAACTACATCACTACTCTATAGCTGAACACTATCAAACTACATCACTACTCTATAGCTGAACACTATCAAACTGCATCACTCCTCTATAGCTGAACACTGTCAAACTGCATCACTCCTCTATAGCTGAACACTATCAAACTGCATCACTCCTCTATAGCTGAACACTATCAAACTGCATCACTCTATAGCTGAACACTATCAAACTGCATCACTCCTCTATAGCTGAACACTATCAAACTACATCACTCCTCTATAGCTGAACACTGTCAAACTGCATCACTCCTCTATAGCTGAACACTATCAAACTACATCAGTCCTCTATAGCTGAACACTATCAAACTGCATCACTCCTCTATAGCTGAACACTATCAAACTACATCACTCCTCTATAGCTGAACACTATCAAGCTCTATATATATATATAGATAGATAGATAGATAGATAGAGAGAGAGCTGAGATCACATTCTAATAAAGTGATCATTAATTAGATCTATATTTCATTGCCACGAAGGCACCATGGGACTGTACAGAATCTGTGCATTGTCTCTCTCACTCGTTCTCCATCCCTGTGTATTTCTATAGGCCGATAAAACCAGGAGACATCTTGCCACCTGAGAGTGGCAGAGAGGTGGCAAAGGAGCTGGGCATCCCTTACTATGAGACCAGCGTCTTTGACCAGTTTGGCATCAAAGACATCTTTGACAATGCGATTCGCGCTGCGCTCATCTCACGACGACACCTTCAATTCTGGAAGTCTCATCTCCGCAAGGTAGATAAAACATTTACTACAGTTAACAGTGATGAAGCCACAACACATTGGTACAGTTTTAAGCTTGTAAGATGCAATAGCCAAGTAAATGAAGGTTTTTTAAAGCTGCTCTATAGGCGAGAGTTTTATGTAAAAAAAATACACCTGTCTTTTAAGCCTAAATCAGGAATTGGGGCTGCAACAGAGAAGAGCATCCCATCCCCCATAATTGAGATACTATAGATTGACTGTATTAACCCAAATTATTATTATTATTGTGATAATATGAAACATGATTGATTTTGTCGTAACGGTGAAGACGAGACTGCGACTTTGAAACTTTGTCTAAAACTCTGAAATTGCTTCAAATATCGTCTAGTGTAAGGTCGGCATTAGAAGACATTTAGTTTATTGATGTCACCACACAGGATTTCTGGGTATTGAAGTCCTCAAAATTCAAACAATTACCTCTCACTACCATATGGGGCCGCCAACGTACGTGATAGCAAAAAAAAAGTGCAGATTCTCGTTTTGCTACAAAGCTGCCCTATTTTTCTAAAGCCCACCTCTCATTTCTACATTGTCTTAGCTAAAGCAGCGTGGATTTTCTGGCTGTCTGTTGCTCTTTCTCTTTCTCTTTCTCTCTATGTCTATTCAAATCAAAGTGTGTTTTTGGCATCACATTTTTCAGACAGCAATATACCCAACAACAACAAAACATAAATCTCTGTCTCTCTATATGTGTCTTTTTCTTTCTCTTTTTCACTATCTAGCTGTTTATATGTTTGTGATTTCAGGTTCAGAAGCCCCTCCTCCAGGCACCATTCCTTCCTCCCAAAGCCCCGCCTCCTCTCATTAAGATCCCCGAGGTCATCTCAGGCAACCGCTCTAAGGGAGCCCGCCTCCTATTGGACAGCCCGCTCTGCGCTGACGTCCTATTTGTCCTCCAAGACCACACCCACGTTTTCGCCCACAAGATTTACCTGTCCACATCATCGTCCAAGTTTTATGATCTCTTTCAGGTGAGTGTTGGTCTACCAGTTGTGTTTGTGTGTTTTTGCGTTTTTGTGTGTGTAAAATAAAGGTAGAAACACTTTCATTATGGAGTAACTGAATCATAATTACACAGACAGATACAAAGGCCAGTCATATTAAGTTAAATGCCAATTAGCAGTGTGTGTCAGCTCTGACAATCAACACTTTTGTATGTGAGTTTTCAAAGCAACGTGAGGCAACTAACGGAGATCCAAAGAGACCAAACAGTCAGTATCACTGTGGCAAGGAGAACAGTCTGGAACCAAACACAGACAAACTTTATCAGCAAAGAGGAACATTGGTTGCAAATAGAAGCTCACCGAAAGGGACAGATGGACACTTAACAGGATAGTTGCTAGACACCACAAAATTACGGACTCAACAAAAACTGAGCAGAGCTTCACAAAGCTGGCATTTATGTCAGGGCTGCCATTTGGAAACTGCTTATATTCAAGACCAACACATAAAGATGCATAACCTGGTGTAAGCAGCACAAAACCTGGAGCCCTGAGCAATGGGCACGGGTACAGTACGGGTTCAGTTGATACATCATGGACATCCACCAGCCAAACCTAACAAATTTGGTTGGTGGCTAGAGTAAATTTCCCACCCTGGTGTCCATTCACTAAGTAATGAATGCCTTAAGAGAACGTCATCTGTTCTATTCTCTACTATTTCAGATGGATTTCTCAGATGAGTCCCAGTGTCTGGTGGTGACAGAGCGACATGCCAGGGACCATCTGATGAGGACTCTGAGTTTAGACACTGAAGAGGAAGTCGCTGTGCTGCCTAACCTGTCTCCATGTTCACTTAGAGCATCAAAGGTAATGTCAGGGTGGAAAACTGCCTTTATTGGCCACAAGTTACAGGCCACAATGGGTACACACATCTCCAAATTCACCAGCCACTTTCACTACTTTTTCAACCAACTAGATATATATGGAATAGAATAGGACCTTCACAATAAAATTATATTTGATATTCACGACCTATTGCTTAAGAAACTAGGTCTTTGGAGTGTTTTGCCAAACTGTAATTCATTCACAATTCTTAAGTTATGTAATTTTTTTCCTAATGATCAATGAACAATGTTCATTTCTTTCCCTGAACTCGACCAGCAATCAAAAAGCAACATTTTGTATAAATTCCCACAACATGGCCCTCCAAGTTTGTTGTGGAATTGAACTAAAAACTACTTAAAGAGTAACTAAACCCCAAACCCAGGTGATGTCACCACCTGTTGCACTCTATAGAAGGTAACATCACAGGGCACAAAGACCAGCCAAGAGCAGATGGCCAGTTCAGTACCCTACTTTTCACCATTAGGTGTCAGGCTTCACCACAGATTTGGGTGGGGTTTAGTTATTCTTTAAGCTACAAATACTCTTGGAAACCTTGCCAAACTTAAAGGAAATATCCACCTTGAAAGAGAATTACCATACTGTATGATATTCCAATAATCTGTTCAATTAATGTTAGCGTGAAAAACAGTTTCTGAAAGTTAGCAAACAAACAACCAAACCTCTAATTTGTGTCTAGACCTGCTCCAATGAATAGGACACTGACCTTATAGAGCATGACCAAGGCATCTGTTGAGGACTCTCAGTTTAGACACTAGGAAGGTATGTCTCTACATTGTGAGAGCATTTGAAATAAGATATATAATGATACTTCAGTGATGATACTTTGTGCCTTTGAGCAAAGCATCTGGCGAGGACTCCGAGTTGAGACAGTGAGGAGGCTAAGCTACCAAAGCCTAATCTCTCTCTCTCTCTCGTTCTCATTCTCTCTCTGTGTCTCTCTCCCCCTCTCTCAGAGTGACGGTACGCTGCGGATGATGAGTTTCAGTGGGAAACACCGTCGCACCAAGCTGTCTCTGGCCTCATGGAGCAAAGCCTTCTACAGCATCCACAAGGAGAGCGTACCAAACCCTGTCACTGGCCACCCGGCACCCATGACAGTGGTCAAGATGGACTATTCCATCCAGCTTGGTCCCTTCAGTGCTGTGCTCAGGTCTGTTGATTGGTTGATCAGCGTAATCGACAGGTTGTGTGGTTAAGTGATTGATATCATTAGTAAGATTCAACTGATATAGGATTTAGAAAGCCAATACAGATGCTGATATTGATGCAGATTTTTGGATTGTTAACCCTAAACCTAAATTGCTGAAATATTAATATCAAATATTTTTGTGTATTGTGTATCTTTAAATTTCCCCATTTCCAAAAACGTCCAAAAAATTACAAAAAAGGATTAAGGATTGACAAGGATTACCATAGGAAAACCATATCAGTCGAACCCTAACTACTTTGATGAGAGACCTGATGAAGATCTTTCACATCTAAAGTAAATGGCACAAACCCTTGAAAAGCCTCTGTATTCTGTATTTGACATTCTATGTTCGTATTCTATGTTTTCTTCTCTAGGTTCCTGTACACGGGAGAGCTGGATGAGAGGGAGAAAGACCTGATGAAGATCGCCCAGATCGCCGAGATCCTGGAGGTGTTTGACCTGAGGATGATGGTGGAGAACATCATGAACAAAGAGGGCTTCATGAACCAGGAGATCACCAAGGCCTTCCACGTCCGCAAGGCCAACCGCATCAAGGAGTGTCTGGCCAAAAACACATTCACAGGTAGTCAATTAGGTTACAGCAACTTTTTACAGTTGCAGTAAGTAAGGTTTTTCCTGCCCCATAGCACAAAATGACCATAATATATCTGTGGGGGTTGATAGGGGTGTTGATCAATACCAATGACTCAGCGATTACTTCACCAGGTGTTGAGATTTCTGGCTTTCAAAACTCACTTTGTGGCCCATTTTGGAACGAAAACTCCTCATGCATTGATGGCAAAGTTATGTCACTCTCAGCTGATGAGTTTTTTAGAGAAGATTAGAAAGAAGGCTTCATAAACTGTATCAAAGACCTTAATTCATCCAGGAAAAAATTGACCGAGCTTCACACCCAAGCATATGCTCCTCAAACCTCTAGGCCAGTGGTTCTCTACGTGGGGTCTGGTTAACACAATTAGAGAATGTTGAAGAATGAGTTTCACTGTTATCTCTCTATCTACTATACAGATAGTCATGGAATTTTGGACAAAATCATAACCAACAATAAAAACATTCTCAGATTTGGGTCAAATGGGGGGTCCATGGCTCTAATGTGTACTAAATTAGGGGTCCTTATATGAAAAAGGTTGAGAATCAGGGGCATCTTGGTACTTTACCAACAAAGACAATTAGATGTTATTTCTTAACAATTATAGTATGATATTAAATAAGAGTGTGGTGCAATGACATGAGGTGAACTATTCATGTTTCATCAAATACTCACTAAGTCTGAGGTAAGAAATGTGATTCTACCATAGGCTCTTCAATTGTAGTTTCTTTATCCAATGCCCCCTCCAGATGTTACGTTTCGATTGGATGATGGCACCATCAATGCCCACAAGCCTCTGCTGATCTCCAGCTGTGATTGGATGGCTGCTCTGTTTGGAGGATCCTTCATGGAGAGCGCCAACAATGAGGTGAGAAAATACTAAAATAAAATTAAAAAAACAAATATATATATTTTTTTTTATTGTCCTTCATTCATCCTTTCATTGTCCTTTTTTACATAAGAGATGAGAAAGGATTTTTTCCCCCCTTTTTTCCTTTTATTTCTCTTTTATCCTTTTTTGTTCAGCATAGATAGGAAAATACTCTTTTGTCATTTTTTTCCCTTCTTTGCTTACTAGAGGTGAAAAAATACTTTTTTTTTTCAGAAGAGCAAATAAAGTTCTTTTTTTCTATTTTTTAAGAGGTGAGAAAATATTCCTTCCTTCATTCGGTAATCCTGTCTTTTGAATATTTCCACACATTTCTAACACAAGGAAAAGCAGAAGCATGTGGTCGAGTGCAAAGTAATGCTTCGTAAGGCAGACCGCTTTAATACTGTAGTTGCAAGGTGAACGTGGTCTCTTTGTGATGAATGTGTTTGAGTGTGTGTGTGTGTGTGTGTGTGTGTGTGTGTGTGTGTGTTTTTGTGTGTCAGTGTGTGTCTGTTTTATCACCTCTCTGACGTATTAAATGTTGGCCTGGCAGCTCATGGCCTGCTGCCAGGCCATGAGCAGATGGCCCTAAGTCGACACACACTTGCACACACACACATACACACACACAGACACATACACACGCAATTGCAGGCATGGATATGGACACAAAAGGACAGAATGCACACACATACACACAAGTGCACTAATACATGCAAACAATACAGAGATGAAAGGCGTCACACACATGCCTTACTTTCTCTTCTTTTAAATGATGTCATATCAGCCTCGGAAGCAGGAAACGAGTGAATGAATGAATGAATGAATGAATGATGAACAAGCCAATGGATGAAGAATGAATAGGGCTGTGTGAATTGCTGTTTATGCAAAGGAGGATGTTTTTTGTGTGTACGTGCCAGCATCTGTGTGTGTGTGTGTGTGTGTGTGTGTTAGCATGTATAACTGTTTGATATGGAGGCCCAGGTAGCCATGGTGCCAAGGCAGCATGACAGCTCTATCACACTAATGAGACAGAATAGACGTCACCCGCTCTGTTTGTGTGTGTGTGTGTGTGTGTGAGTGTGAGTGAATGCGAGTGTAATAGAGAAAGAATAGTCATCATAGCCACCTATAAATAGACCAGTAAAGGGGGACAACACAGTGAAAACTCTGCGCAATACTTTGTCAGTGACTGAATAGAGCTTAAAGGGTAAATCCACCCAAAAGCAGATTCTGAAATCACCCCTAACCGCTTTGGGTGATAACAGTAACTTTATTACTTATTACTTATTATACCCATGAATAAATAGTGTAACAAATTACCGTAAATTGTTGTCATCACCCTGTCTAAATCCAGATTGATGTTGAATTATCCAAAAACTAGATCCAACCACTCTCGCCTGATTTGTTTTTCCTCATAATTTCTCCTCTCAGATGAGAAATGGTAGAAAAGTTGACTTTCTCTGGGTGGAAGTATTCACCTTTTGCGTCCCACGACCTCCTCATTCTTCTCCCAAAGTTAGATCATGTACAGCTCAGCAAAGGCATAACCTTGTAGGGTTCAACCAATATGGGTTTGTGAAGGCCTACATTTCTCTGATAATGTTAGTATTACTGTATATATTCCTTATCTTTAAAGTTCGCCATTTTCCTGGCAAAAAAAATCCCCAAAGATTACAGTTACTCAGTGTTTCCTCCAGAATTCTATTCCTGTCAGCTTGGAAAAGCCTCTGAAACAGCAGTTAGACCATCGTGGGACACTCTCCATTGAAACACAGGATCGTGACGTTCTTTTAGGTGGGTTACCTTCTTAATGCAGGGTGACCCACCCCACTTATTCAATGGTAGAAAGTTCAGTGGAGAGTTTTAGTGTCCCATGATGCTCTAAATGCTGTTTCAGAGGCTTTTCCACCCTGACAAGAATACAATTCTGGGGAAATACCTAATTTACAAAGGACAGTATATGAACAATTTAATTCCAAAATGAGATATTATCAACCATTGACCCTTACCCCTTCAAAATCACTTAAAATTAAAACAGTTACTAAGATAACTTAAGGTTGACAAGATGACAATACTTCTACAAACTGGATCCCCAGTGTTTTAGAGCTGTTGAGTGAACTTGTGAGTGATTTCTTTTCCCAAAATGGAGATGCAGTCTTCTGGAATAAAAGTCTTGATATTCTCAGTAAGAGAGTCTGAACTGAACCATCACATGTCAGACACAACTGGGTCAGATTTATTTTAATGCCCTGGCTAGTCTGTCCTAGTTTTCGAATAGAAATACACACATGCACACACACACACACACACACACACACACGGATGCACACTTGTATATAGAGAGACAAGTCTAGATACACATGTATCCATCAGTGCACATGCATACACCTGCAAGCGCACATACAGAATGCACACACACATGCACACACACACACACACACACACACACACACACACACACACACCTTCCCACGTCTATGAAACGCAATGTGTTCTTGCGCTTGAAGTCTATGTTATGGAATGGCAGTGATCTGTCTGACTGGGGTGCTGTGTGTGTGTGTGTGTGTGTGTGTGTGTGTGTGTCTTTGTGTGACAGGACTGGAATGTGCTTAGTAATGTCAAAGAGAGGTGAGGTTTTAATCAATTACCACCCAGTGAATATGTGTGTGGGGGAGGGGGGGTGGGGAGTAACAGAAAGAAAGAAAGAAAGAAAGAACTAAACAAAGAACAAAAAAAGAAAGATTTTAATTGGGCAGTTAAACTCCTTTTTGTGGGAGTCTCTGCGTTCAAATTAATTTCCTGTGTGTGTGTGTGTGTGTGTGTACATGCACACATGCATGCGTCAGGTTCAGTTCAGTTTCAATTCAGTGAATTTTCTGAAAATCATTTTAACATAAAATTATCCCACTCAACCTGTTAAGAAATAATGAATGATCTGTCATTAGTGTAGCACACTTTCTATTGATGCTTCAAATGGATTGAATTGAAAGTTAATTGACTCTATATTGACTCCTGGTGAAATTAGGGTCAGACTGATATGGGTTTTTGAAGGCTGATACTGGTATTGATATTTTGGGATTGAAGCTGCTGATATTCTATGCCGATGTGCAATAGCATTTAGACCACAGGTGATATTGGGCCATAATTATTATCATCATTGGTTTTAGTGTCCCATGGCCTAAATGCGGTTTTAGAGGCTTCTATATACAGACAAGAATAAACTACTGGGGGAAAACTGAATGCTTGTAATAACTAACCTTGGCATGAAAATGAACAAATTTAAAGGCATTGAATATCAGCAGAAATCAGATATCAGTATCTTCAGTCCAAAAAATATAGGTATCAGCATTGGCCCAATGAATCGGCAAACCCATATATCGGTCTAAACCATGGCTGAAACATTGGGCCTCATGCAAGAACCACTCGTACGCACAGATTCGTTCGTAAATCACTCGTACGAGCGATTTACGAGAACTTGCCGCATTCACCAATTTTCTTGTGTTTAGAATTTTCTCTTAGGTATGAACAAAATTTACGAGTGGTCCAGACCTGTCGTACGAGTCACGTACAATCAACCTGCCGTTCTCCAAAGCAAAAAAACCCCCTTTGTTGTTGACTAATAGATTGTATCTCTGTCACTTTGAAGAAATGTTGAGTTTGAATATATAAATGACACTGTAAAGTAATGTATAATCATGTTGAGATTAACCAGTACAGTGGTTATAGTCATAGGAAAAATAGCAAGGGAGCACTGTTGGCTTTTTCAAAAGAAGGTAGTGCGTAATTTATTTTACCAGAGCCGCATAAAATCTCATAAGTAGGCTATCCATCTGGGTTACATAGTAGCCTATAAGTGCGCTCAATACAAAGACAAAACAAAAAACACTAATTTGCCAGGTTATTTGACAAACATTCAGATGAGACAAAGGCAAGGTTAGATTGTATTGGGGGAAATACATTATAGAGGGAGATAAATCTGATTTCTAGGCTATTTTACTCCAGTTGATAACGTTAATGTGGGTGCAAGTGAATCTAAACTTTAAAAAGAGAAATGGCTTTAGGTCTTACCAGCTTGAGGTGCAAGTCGCTGTCCAGGGCGACATCGCTGAACACCTGACAGCTATATCGCCAATTATGGCAGCTATAGGCCTATTCTTTCATCTGTCTGTGTAACGGAGAATTCCTCCTGGCCCTCCTGTTATAGTCATGGATCGCCTTGCTTTTTGCATCTAATTTCATGTCAAGCCATTTCTTTTTTTTTATTTATTTCTGTGACTGTGCCCTAACGACAAATCACTATAGTCCTATAATATTCCTATAATACTCCGATATGGACTTAGAGTATCTGTGGTACTCAATAGTGAGTTTATACTGACCTTATTATGGTATTTTTGTCTTCTGTAGTATCACTATAATATTCCTATAGGGAATTAGCTTTGTTGGGATATTTATTTAGTATTCATCTAAAATGTATAGGAATACTATAGTTGATTTTCGTAAGGGAACGCACAACAGACAACACTGCATTAACAGCACAAGTTATTTTCTCCCATTCCTTGGCTTTAGCAGGACCTTTGATTCCACTATTGAATTATATTAAATATTATATGCTTTGGTTGACTTATTTCTGATAGTAGGACTTCAGTCTCAGAGCTGGTAGACTTCTCCTTAGTCTTCCGTGTCATTTTTATGAATGAAGCTTCCCGACATATGGGCCGGACGCCTAACCTTATATAGTATTATAGGGGCGTCAATTATGCTAATTGACTATTCTCGTGAACGCGCGTTCATTTAGAACAGGTGGAATTCATCATGTTTACGCAGGTCATTTACGACTGTTTTCTGAAGATACGAGCGTTTGGTGAATCTGACGTGGCACACTCGTACGAGTCCACCTCACGAAAAAAGTACGAGAAATTTACGATAAAAATACGAAAATGTTCTTGCATGAGGCCCATTGATTGTACCATGACATGGACATCTTTATCCAAAGTTAACCAGTGCTAGTGCCATACTCTACCCATTGGTTTACACAGTATGTGTGTGTGTGTGTGTGTAGGTGGCGTTCCCCAACACCAGCCGGGTGTGTATGCAGGCTGTACTGGAGTACCTGTACACCAACACACTGTCGCCAACAGCAGAGCTGGACCCCATGGAGCTGACCGCCCTGGCCAACAGATTGTGCCTTCCCCGCCTCACAGCCCTGACAGGTAGGAGGAGGAGGGATAGAGGGAGGAATGAGGGAGAATGAGAGACAGGGAGGGAGGGGGGGAGAAAGTAAACATGATGTCCTCGTTTCGAATCCCATTATTTCCTATCTCTAAAAAACTATCACTATAAAGGCAAAAAGTCCAGAAAATATTATAAAAAAAAATGGCAAAAATGGGATTCTCCACATATGGGAAAATCTTTAACCACTTGGCCACCATGCCACTACTCCAATTAATCAATCAATATCATAACATGCAGAGAAATAATTATGCTACTGATTTAAGTTAGGTATTACAAAGCAGTTGATTGCAATGATTAGTGATTAAAGCTGCACATTGGCAGCCCCTAATGGCAGCAAGAGATACTTAAAAACAGCTTGAACTTAAATATCCGTAAATCCTGTAAGGTGATGTCAGTAAACTGCACGCTCATGCTTACCATCCCAGCTGGTCTGTGATGTCTTATACCAAAGGACACCAAAGGGACAAGAGAGGCAAACGATCTAACGTTGGTGAGTCCAGAGAGAAGATTTCACACCAGTGACCATAATGCCAGACTAGAATTTAATTTGGGCAAATACACTGAATCTGCGGCATTTCAATTAGTGCGGATGGGACACTCTTCTTTGCGACAGCCTGACTTTGTGAATTAACCTTTGTGAATTAAAATCTTGAGTGCAGCTTTAAAAAAAAAAAGGATATTTGAAGATCAACTTCTTGACACTGTTCCTTAGACTATGGCATGGTGATACTGTACATACTGAGCAAAAAGGCCAGCACTTTTATTCTTGTCAAGGTGGAAAAGCCTCTGAAACAGAAGCCTCTGAAACTCCTTAGAATCAGTTCAGTTAAATGTCTTCCCATAAACACAGTGTAGTATTTATCAATTCTACAATAAATAAGTAATCAATCATTGGACGACACTGACTAGACCAGATCCCATTTTTAATAAAAGGACCCAAAATTCAGTCTAACCCCAGAAAAGACCCAGTCTTTCTATCACCGCCACCCTTATTGGCTTACTAACTGTCATCACTGTATGATTGGGTAACAGGCTTGAGCCTGGTCCCAGACCTGACTGAAAAATGTGCATGTCTGTGTGTGTGTGTATGTAGACGGGTGTGTGTGCGCGACACACACACACCTGTGCCCTCTCAGGTTATGAAACACTTGATTTATGTATGAGGGAAACCAACGTCATCTCTCTCTCCTGGTCCCTCCCACTCATACACCGCACTCTGTCTCTCTCCCTCTCTCTCTCTCCTTTCTCTCTTTGTCTCTGTCTCTTTCTCTCTTTTCTCAAGTTCAAGCTCAAAACTGCTTTATTGGCATGACAGGACAGAAATCTATGTTTCTAAAGCGATATAGGGTGTCGATTCAGGTAATATTATAGACATTAACAGATTAATAGTTATAAACAAAAACAATGAATATCAGTGTTATCAGCAATAATATAACAGATATAACTTCAATAATTCAATTCAAATCAATTAAACTGTTCCGTTCAGTTGATTATAATAGGATGAATTGGGGGCCAATATAATGTAGACTATATACTATATACTATATACTATATATACACAGTACTATATATGTTAAGGTTTATGTGGAAAAACGGTCAGTGTACACATGTACCGGTCAAATTGTACATTTACCGACAGTGTGGTACATGTACACATAGACTGCTCAGTTTGTACATTTACTGACAATGTGGTAAATGTACAAATAGCTCACCAAAAATTCCCACATATCCCAGTTTATCTGCACATGTCCTGGTTCATATGAAAACTACTACATTTACCGGTTTGTTTGTAGAGTTCTCTTTGCGCTTGTTGTTCAGCGATCTCTCGCAGCTTCACTCCAATGTAAAAAAGAAATAACCTAACCTAACCCTTGACATCATACACAGCCCAGTCTTAAAAGATTAAAGGGGCAGTCATAATGTTGTAAATTAAGTTTTAAAAATCTGATTATTGAGTTTTCTGCATCGATGCAGAATCGTTCAAGAATAAATTGTGATGCATTTAAGAACTGATTATCCCCCCAACCCCTAGAGAGGAGTAGAGGAAATACAGCTTGATTGCATTGATTGTTGGTTTTGCATTATTTATGCAGTAGTGTTAAATATTATTTACTTATCTGGTCAGCACATTTTAACTGGCCATCTGCTATTGGCTGATCTTTGGTGCCAGGTGATGTCACTACCTGTTGTACTCTATAGAAGGTGACATCACCTGGCACCAAAGACCAGCCAATAACAGATTGCCAGTTCAGTACCCTACTTTTCACCATTAGATGTCAGGCTTCACCACATATTTGGGTTTGGGGTTTAGTTACTCTTTAAATTAAATGGAGGGGGAATGTACAAATTGACCGGTATACAGTATGTGTACATTGACCGTTTTTCCACATAAACCATAACGCATGCATTCTTTCTCTGTTAGTAGCTGGTATTTTGGAATAAATCTAGTAATGCTGGAGAGGTCCAACTCTCCGGTTTCCTTGTAGTTTTTACGAGTACGAGGTGATTCTCTGTTTCTACCTTTCCTGATTGGTAGTGGGAGCACAGTCTTTCTTGTAGAAAGCAGAATGTCCTTGTAGAAATCAAGATGCAGCAGTTCCGGTGGGGTTTTATTAACTTTTGTACTTGCACTTTACTGTAACAAGGGTCTCCAGAATTCACTGCTTGATCAAAGACTGAAATATTTTCTGCCAAATTGCTATGAAGGGATAGAATTTGGAGATATTTTTTTCTAATTGTATAATAGGCCCAGTGTGCTTTTTCTGCCCGTGATGTGATTGCCATGTTAAACTTCCTTGATTAACTTATTGTCAGTCTCAAATAGGTGTAGGTGCTGTGAGATATGGGGTTTCCTCCTAAGGTGAATTGATACTTGTTTCTCTGTGATCGTCTTTTGGAAAATCATAATTTTTGTTCTTTCCATATTTACTATTTAGACCCTCCTTGCATTTGAGCTTTAGTCGCCAACTTGTTTAGGCATATATTAAAAAATGTTGGACTCAAATTGCATCCTTGCATCCTCCCCTCATTTGGTTAAAATATTCTGTTCTTTTGTTTTTTTTCTCTTTTTTTTTTTTTTTTTTACCAATTTTCTTTTTACCAATTTTCTTGTGACTAGAGATGATAAATGATTTTCTCTCTCTTGTCTCTCTGTCCCCACAGAGCAGTATGCAGTCAATGAGCTGATCAAAGCCTCTAAAGAGGGACAGGACATCGATGGAGAGGTGCTCACCTATCTAGAGCTGGCTCAGGTGAGGTTGTTCGCAAATACACAGAAACTGATGTACCTGCCCTTATTGGGGTTAGATCGATATATCAGGCTGATGTTAGTCTTTTATTAAAAATTAGATGTGGTCCAGTCAGTGTGATCCAACTCTGATATGAGAGAGGTTCCTCCCTGACCACAGCTAGTCAATATGTTTTTATTATTATCATTATATCAGATGTCTGACCAGAGAAATCATTCCAGTGTGGTGTGGAGGATTTTACTCAACAGTCTGTAAAATCTGCAGTGAAACCTGCCTCACCCTGCCTTAAGGAGCTGCTAACCCACCTAAAAGAATTTCATTAGTGTGGCTTTCAAGAGTTTTACTGTCCCATGATGCTCTAAATGCTGTTTCAGAGGCTTTTCCACCCTGACAACAATAAAGTTCTGGGGGAAACATTGAATACTTGTGTTTTTGACCGTTCGAATGGTCAGAGATATTATGCCATAAAATGCCATAAAATATGGCAGTTATGGCAGCTTCAATCCAAAAATATTTGTATTGGTATCAGCCTTCAAAAATCCATATTTGTCAAACCCTAGTTTCAACAGGGGTATGGTCAATGGTCAATTCACTTTCATTTCAATCCACCAATAGAAGTGGTACTATACTAAAGTGTGCTATACTAATGACAGGTTAACAGGTTGACTACAACAACTTCATGTTAAAAAGGTTTCTGGTATTTGAATTGTCAAGACAATTCACTTCCTGGATTGATTGAAACTGCACTGTGCCCGGCCTTGACACATGCATGTGTGTGCAAGTACATTCTCACACACACACACACACACACACACACACACACACACACACACACGCACACACACACACACACACACACACACACACACACACACACACACACACACACAAACACAATCATATGCTTTGAACAACAATGGAGCTTTGCTGTTGTCAGGGGAAAACCATATAACTGCAAAGAGTATGTTTTTAGTAATTAAGAAAATAATCTCACAGACCTATGTATTTCTGGAAACTTTCAAAGTCATGTTTTCCCACAAAAGCAGTGGTTCATTCACATGCACTAGTCCCCTGGATAACACATGGTATGCATAGCCAGAACGAAGAGCATGCTTCAACCATTTTTCTTTTGACTCTTTTCAAGTCAAGCGGTGCTCTTGTCCTGTGATATTTTCTGAAGATGTTTTTTTTCACTTTCTCTCTCTCTCCTCTCCAGTTCCACAATGCTAACCAGCTAGCGGCCTGGTGCTTACATCACATCTGTACTCATTACAACAGCGTGTGTGCCAATTACCGCAAAGAGATCAAGTCCAAGTCACCAGGTAAGCTGCCTACCCATCTTGGCTCTGGCACCACAGTATATTCATTTATTCAGATCCTCATTAGTTGCTACCAGAATAGCAGAGGCTTTTCTCCCCCGTTAAAAGTCACTTGAGCATGGTCTGATTCTTCTCAGAAGAACGCATGGCTAAAGAATTTTAAATGTTTAACAGAAAATAATTCACTATATTTCAAAATGAAATGTGCTTTCCTTTAACAAAGACAGGTATCGAAAAGGTTTTTTCTTAGAACCAATATGCTGAGCTGGTACCGCTATCAAAAAATTTCTAACAATACCCAAACCTTGCAAATGTCCAGTGTTGGGCTCATGACTCAAAAAAGTAATATATTACTAATTGCTCATTTAAAAAGTAATATTATTATTTTACTCACTACTCACTAGGGAGAATAATTCATAGCATTTCCCGAACCTTATAAAATCAGGATAACTCTGTTCTGTGACTGATCAGGAAACCAAACAGTGCTAATGTCCAATGTTCTTGTTTATGAATTTTTCCTGGATAAAATCAAAGTAGTGTGAATACTTCTACCCAGAGAAAGTCAAGTTTCAAATCTTCCTTACTGCTGAGGCAAAACATTCAATCAGTCAGATGGTGGCGCTATAACGTGTAATTTAACGTTTTGGCCAATAACTCCTAAACCGTAAGGCCTAGAATCAAATTGGTTTTCCTCAGATTCCTCGGCTTAACACAAATCCATTGCACATGTTGGTTTTCATTTCAGACTTGACAGTTTTCCACCATTTTGATTTTTTTGCAATTTTTTTTTTGGGCTATTTCTCTTGTAATTGATCAAATCTCAAAGATATTTTGCACACAGCATATGTGGATGTCCCATATTATGGCTACTACACAGAATTATGATACTCCTAACTATTTGGCTGTGGAACACAAATTAATTTTGATGGAGTAACCAAATTTCACATACATGTTTGGGATGGGCACCAAAGTGTGTCAGTCCACATTTGGTTATGCTGAATAGCGCCACCATCAGGACTTATTTTTCAGTGGCAATATATCAGGCAACATTTCATTTGCAGTTGCAGGACTTTCACCGAAGTGTTCAATCTTTGAGATGGAGAACCTTTCCAGAATGATGAATCAAGTTTATATTCTCACTGTCAAATCATTTGCCCCTTAGGCTTATTTTTATACTGAAATAGTACTTGTTACTAAAATAGTAATCAGAGGTGTGACCAAGTCAACTTTGCTCAAGTCCGAAGTCAGTCTCAAGTCTTGAGGCACAAGTCTCAAATCAAGTCCCAAGTCTAAATGTAGAACAGCAAGTCAAGTCAGAACAAATCAAGAGTCCAGTATCAATTTAATATCTTAAAGAAATCTAAATATCTAGGACTTTTCAATGCAATATGGTTTTAATAGGATAAAAACTTGGTAAGAGCATCATGAGTTTGATTTCTATAATCAGTTTCAACTTCAATAAATTCAATCATTCCATACAAACTCAGAAAATAGAATTTAAATTCAGTCATCTGCTGGAACAAATCTCATCACTTTCAATCTAAGTCATTTACACAAACACAAGATCTCAAGTCAAGACTTTAGAAACCTTTTCAAGTCATCAAAGTACAAGTCAGAGTCAAGTCCCAAGTCACCAGAACCAGAAGAAGTCAAGTCTCAAGTCTTCTCTTCATGCATCAAGCAATTAAAACTGTGACTCGAATCTGACTCGAGTCCAAGTCATGTGACTCAAGTCCCCACCTCTGATAGTAATTCATAACAGTAGTTGTTACTGGCAAAAGGAGTAACATTGACTAGCGGCTGATGTCCATGTGTTTCTGTATGATAGAGAACCAGGAGTACTTTGAGAAGCACCGCTGGCCCCCGGTGTGGTACCTGAAGGAGGAAGACCATTACCAGCGCGCCAAGAAGGAGAGGGAAAAGGAGGACATCATCATGAACAAGCACCAATCACGACGCAGATGGTGTTTCTGGAGCACCTCCCCTGCCGTGGCCTGATTGGTCAGGTCGGGGAATCAGGAGTGACGGGTCAGCGGTTATGTTCAGAGGTTCAGACATGGGCCAAAATATAGGTGCTTAGTCTGTGCCTCTTTCTCCTACCAATCTCTTCTCTTTCTCTTTTCTTTCTTTTCTCCTCCCCCATTTCACTCACCCCTGTCCTTCATTCCCATCCAAGCTCTATAGATCATCAGGCCAAAACTGTCAGGTTTCTGAGTCAATAGGATTGGACCAATATGGGTGTGTGAAGGCTGGTACTAATACCGATATTTTTGGATTGATGCTGCCAATAACAGATATTTTGTGCTGATATATGGTATGACCATAAGTTTGACCATTTTCATGCCAGAAAAAATCCCAAAATGACAAGTAATCAGTATTTCCCCCAGAATTGTATTTTTGTCAAGGTGGAAACAGCCTCTGAAACAGCATTCAGATCATGGGACACTAAAACTCTCCACTGAAACCTAAGAGAGTAATAATCATAATCACAATAAAAGCATATTCATACATCAATTCAGGTTAAGGGCTTCCCATTGACAACCAGTGTAGAATTGATTAGTTATACAATAAATATGTAGCTTAACAAACTGCATCATATTTATCATATCGGAGGTAGACAAGATATCGGCCTGACATATTGGTCTAACCCTACTTGATAACGATATGGAAATTCAGCAACAGTGGGACTAGAATTTGTTCTAAACATGCTGGGCCTGCAGAACACTCTCAACCTCATGATTTGTAGACCTTATCCTGAAACGGGAAGATCCCATCCTAACCTTGCCCTCCACTACCTTGTACCCATAAAGTAACCAATACACACTATAGGCACTTTGTCAACATTTAACAAGAGGGATGTTTCCTTTCTCTCCACTTAAGTTCCTCCTGCTGCCACCTCTTCTTCTTCTTCTTCTCTTTATTCTACACCTCCACTGTCCCACTCTCACTGACACCCCTCAATCAAACCTAGCATGCTCTCATTTCTTATTGCAATACAAGGTTTTTAAACACTCCAATCCAGCTTTTCTCCCTACCGCCACCTCTCCACTCCTACTATGTAACCCCTCGTCTCCTCTCACCCCTTCCAGGCCAACACAAGTAGCCTCAACTTCCTCCTCTGTGTGGTTTGAAGCACAATCAGTATGTGTAAAAAAAAAAATCAAATAAACGCCACTGACGTCCTATCAGCTGTACACTTCACTTAAATTTCAAATGGCTGCTTTGATAGTGAACAGTGGCTTCATTCAGATTGTATTCAGTTGTCGATTGTAAAACTTTTTTTGTTCATATCTATATGTGTCTGCCAAGCCAAAACTAGGGCTATAATGTTTTTTTGTTTTGAAAAGCCTTTTAGGAATACTACAACTGAACAGTTGTGTGTTTTGAGCGTTGGATTTGCACTGTTGGATAGTATTTCTGGCCCAGGTTTGGTTGGCTGCACTCAGAGCATAAAAGCAGCTCCTATAATGTTTTCTCTCAGCATACTAACTGTAAATATGTTAAAGTACAAGTTTTATTATGGTCAACCATACTATCATGATCAGAGTATTTTAAACCATTTAACAGTCGGTCATACTTTAGTAGAAGAATTCCCGAAGTGGAATCAATTCATTCAAAACAGTGAATGAATTCTCCATCAGTGTTAACCAAATGTGTTGATGGAAATTCATTCAGCTGTGACTTTTGTGATTTTAACTACTCACACTCTCTAAATGAAGCGCTTAATCGTGAATGCTTAATACCGCTGATACAATCAACTCTAATGGGCAACATAAGGCTGTTAATATTTGTTGTAACTATGACAAGAGAATCCAGAAACTGTTGACGGCAGTTTCTGCTTTGCTGTCACGCTGGTAAGCTATATCAATGCAGCCAGGGCTTGAAATTAACACTAACCACCAGCCAGATGCTTATATGTTTTGGCTGTCTGGAAAAAAAAACTATCCTAGCCAACCTGTTTTCATTCTGTATTTTCTATTCTAAAAAATTATTTTACCGCTAAGATATGAAAGTAACTGGTGAAATTCTGCATCCACCAGCCACTGTGGTTTTGATGACAAAATGGTTAGTTTCATGCCCTGGACATACTGTGTTAAAATCTAAAGGAGAGAGACCTGACTACTGTCAGGTCAATACTACCAGTCCATAACACCAGTCCTGGAGGTACATCAGTCTGAGGTTAGGATTCAGTTAGGTCCAACTTAGTCACATTAATTCATGCTAATGGATTATTTGGTCAAACATATATAGTTTAAGATATATATTCACAGTTACATTCACAAACCTACTATTCAGAGAACTGTAAATGTCTGTAATAGTCAGTGTACTTTAACATAATCTAAAACTATGCCTCTGATTTTGTTTTTGTGACTTTTGGAAAAAGAGACAATAGGTAACACAAACAGTGTGATAGGAGTTTGACTGAATCCTAGCCTTCAACACCAATGCAATAACTCCTAACCACACTATAAAATGCAGGAAATAACTAGCTACAGCTCAGTCATACCTAGGTAAGAATAGTACTTGAAATCCAATCAGATTCTTGTGAGCATCCACTCTTTAGCCTGCCTGTAACAGGTATTTACAGCTGCTACCCTAACTGAGCTGCCATTTCATTGCTTCAGGCAAGGATAAATCCACCAGTATTGCAGTATTTGCAAAGATTTCAACTACTATTTTTATCCAGTGCATTCTACAGGCCAAACATTAGAGTTCCAGGGATATATAACAACTATAACACCTATATACCATCTGCAGCCGCCGCTTTCACAGCCTAGAAAAACCTGCAGAAGATGACCTTATTTTTCTACAACTACAACCTCTTTGTCTCTCACTCTTTCTAGCTCTCCCTCACTTCTTCCTCCCTGTGTTGTAGCACACGATCATGGCCACCTAGGTCAACCCAGAGCTGCGTATTTATGATTAGAAGGGCTTAGCACCAATAAGGATTAGTTCTTCAGGGTTTAACTTGACATGGACCTAGCCTACATAAGCAACACACATGAATAACAACAAATAGCAGCAACCTCTCACATCGTTGCACAGATCAGATTACGGTGATATATATATGTGAGCAACTTGAGCGGTGGTTGATTTATCTTTCCCTTTGCACTTGAACAGCAAAAGTGACAAAACAACACATGGACAATAAGCTTAACCACACGCTCCTCACATGTTGTCAAACCTGCATATTTGGTAACTACTGGGTTTGACAGCTCATGCAAATATTTGACAAGCTGTAGTTTTCCCTGGTTTGTTTCACCAATTCATAGGTAATCACTGTGTAGTGTATTATGAAAATGAATATGACTATAACACCCATTGTCATTGCTAGCAGTTACATACCGTTGATTGTAATCACTTTATCACTCAGATGATTATCATGAGTGAAAATGGGGTAGTAACAGTATTTTTCAGATGGCAGATATTGTTCTGCACTGTTTTGTGGGTATTTGTTTAGTGCGGTACACATATTGATGTACTCCCTTAAAGCTGCACGAGGCAACTTTGCATGTTGATGGCCCCAAATGGCAGTGAGAGGTAGCAAAATTTTGTAGTGCTGGGTCAATTCACGTATCAATTGTTAATTTGAACGACACTTAGATGTGTGTGAGTTGAATCAGTTCACCAAAAGAACTGAAACTAAATTTCAAATCAGTTCAGTGTCCGTGGTGGGACTGCACTCTGTACGGTTCTAAGTGAGTCGACATGCTTGTAAACACAAAACAAGCATTCAGGATAAAGAGAATTGTTATTTGCCTTCCTTGGTAATGACTTCAATGCTGGCTGACTCCTCTCCCCTAATATTGGCTTAATCAACCACAGTTGCAACAAACTCACAAATTCCAAACGTCCTTGTTCATTCATTCATTGTCTTTCCATGACTCAAACAACACAGAATTGCTCAGGCAGGTAGGCAGTGACAGCTTTTGGTCAAAAGAAACAGTACAAATATGAGTGATTTGTTCGTTCAGTGGGCTAGCAGGTCACTCAATGAACCAAGTCGAAGTAAGCATAATCACAGTAACACATGTGGAGTAGGCTACTCTGATTTTTATTATTAGTAGACACCACTTAGGACATGTGTACACCTTAGTTGCATTTCTTGAACTGTGGTGAGGTCGGGCATGTGCCCATCATGTGGAGGTGGAAGGGAAGTGTAGGCTACACCAAGTCAGCACATTTGGAGTTTAGCAGTGGCGGGACAGGAAAGCCTGAAGAAGGATCAGTTTTTTTCTTATTCCCACAGATAACTGACCAAACGTAGACAACAATATTTCCAGCAGCTACAATGGAGGTTGATAGCAGAGAATGTAAACATCAGGTTTTTGTGTCAGTTCGTCACAATCCAAGCGAAGAGAGCAAAGAGTTTATTTATGCAGCCACCATTTTGGAGGCAGGTTGTAGGAAAGTGGGTACACCATTACACAAAATAACTGCTAGAATGTATTGAACACAGATTGATGATATATAACTGATAAGATGGCTGTATTTTTACATAAAAAGCTTGCCTAGTGCAGCTTTAATGTTCTTTCAAATGAGAGACAGCTAAGGGAAGAAACAGAAGTGTTGCACCTGCATTACATTTGATCAGTAAGGCTAAGCAAAGATGTACTGTATCCTAATTTAGGGAAAATACACCCTACATTACACTCTTAGGAAGATGTATCATTTTCTGCACATCTGTGTGTCTAATTTGGGACAAGACAAATTTGTGTTACTTTTCAACATAAAGGCCAAACTAACACAAATGTGTGCTGTCCCAAACTATGGATGTTTCTGAAAAAGGCAATACACTATGATTTTAGCAAGTTCAACCAATATTTGAGAACATCTCTCCCAACTCTCTCTCAAAGCTAGAAGTCAGAGAGTGAATGCTCCATGAAGTCAGTGTCTGATTCATTGGAGAAGGTCTAGAAAGTGTCTGTTCATTACCACACATTACAGTTTTGGTTGTATATTGGAACAGATTATTTGAATATCATACAGTATGGAAATTCTCTTTTAGTTAGGCTAGAGTATTTGTAGTGTAAGTATTTTTTAGTTCAGTTCCACAACTCCCACACGGTGGGAATGTATACAAAATGGTGCTTTTTGGTTGTCAGTATCACTCTTCTTGGTTTCTGAAATTATGAGTCATCACCCAAAATGAGTTAAGTTCCACCCTCTACATGACAAGAGCCAAACACTGTTAAATTTGATCTGTGGCTGGTTGGTTAGTCTACTCTACAAGAAGCCAACCATCAATGGCTGATGACTTTGAGATGTATCTGACACTTGGACCAGTGAATGAAAAAAAATAGTTGGAAACATAGCCTTGGTCAGTTTGTTTAAAGCAAGCTGTACTGAACTGTGCTCCTGTACTGTATGGTATTGTATTGCACTACAGTGGTTCTCAGCCCTGGTGTCGCTGCACATTTAGGCGAAACAGCAAAATTTAAAACCACACATTTATGAGTTTGAATTAATAACTTGATTATGTGAATTACTGATAGCTTGAAAATATCAAATGTCACAATGATCTGGTGGACCCAAATTGTATGAAGTTGGAAAGGAAAAGTTTGACAGTAATAACAAGTGTGCTACTGTAATTCCCTAAGCACTGCACATGGAAAAAAGCTCAACACCAGAATTAACAAACCAGTGAACAAACGAACAAGCAAATGAACACGCACAAAATTGAAATAAACAAAATTGAAATATGCTTTACAGACTATGAACAACAACAAATAAGATGACACTTTATTGATCCCCATGGGGAAATTGGGGAAATAAATGAGTCAAACAATAAAAAAATATCAGACATGAAATAAAAACAGGGTTATACGATTATATATTTTCAATAAAATTGTTTAGAGTGAACTCAAGTTTATTTATGTAGCCCTTGAGCCACATATATAAAAGCCTTACAGTATAAATATGTTTTAAGAAGTAGTTGTAGGATCTGTTTGGATTGAATTTCACAAAGTGTGCATAATAGTTTTGTTTGACTTTAGAGTTTCATAACATCTGAACCAAATCTCATGCTGTCCCAGTGTTTCCTCCACGGCGCACCAATTGAGAACCACTGTTGTACTGGTCTGTACTGTACCAAGGGTGCTGCTGTGTAAAACACCTGATTGGTTCCATTATGCTCATAAGCGTAAACCAACATTTGACAATATAGACAAACATTTTATGTGTTAGGCGAGAATTCAGTCTTAGCAAATTACGAGGGAGGTGTTGCACAGAAAGCGTTAGTATCACAATTTTTGCTTCAAATAAATGTTAGCTAAACTACATGAAATTATTGCGATAAAAAGAGCATTACAACATTATGGGGTCACATACACATAGTGGCATGAAATGTTGCTTTTTGAAGGATTTCAAATCCTTCAAATGTGGCTTACTGTGGTCTTAATGCTCAATAGGTAGAGAATAGCTCTCACGCTGCCAGTGTAACGGGTTTCATTCCTATTTGGAACACCCACGCTAAAAATGTATGCAGACACGATACTGTAACGCAGTACCATAGATGGGATAAAAGTGTTCACCTCACAGCACGTTGAGTAGGGCTGAACACGAAAAAAATATTGACATCACCTTATTCACTATTACCATTTTCTACAAAAAATGTGTGGGATTCTCTTGGGGGATCCAATTTCACTAAGTTCTACCATTTTTTTTCTTTTGCTATATTCACATATTGACTTACAAAATAAGGTGTAATTTTTTAGATAGACCGAACAAATATAGACAGAACTTAGATAATTGGATCCCCCAAGAGCATCCTGAAAGTTTTTTCTTTCGCCTCTTAGGGCCTGCATAATTTCCAAATTGCAACAGGTTGGAATTTTTTCTCAGAGGGAGTGGTACTCCAGACAGCCTCCTAAACAAGGTATTCTGATGTTGTGCAAAGGGTTGGCCTATAATTTAAGTCGTTGGCCCATAATTTAAGTTGCGCACCAGAGAAAATTTTTTATTTTATTCAAACTGAGCAAAATATTCTAAGCAATAGCATCTCATTTCTCCCATCTCCCACAATTTGTACAACATTTTAAGCACAGAAAAAAATAGTGTGGAAAAAGTTCATTTCAATTAATATCACAACACAATATTCAGCAAAAACAAGTCACAGTATAATTTCTTTGGTCAAGATTGTGCGGCCCTGATTTTAGGTTAGAGTTCCCCATCAAGCAGTTTTGCTGAACGCACCTCAGGTCAGCAGACCAGGATTTCTCTCTTCTGGTAAGAAGGGGAGGAAAATAAGTGGGGTATTTCTATTAGTTTTACCTAAAGTGGATGTTAGTGGACCTAGATGTTATGTAACACATAGATGGAAAACTAATGTAATTGTTGCAGGATTAGGGTCACTTGACTTTTGCTTCAATCAGTTCACCTCTTGTTTTGACTTTGAAATTCAAATGTTGAACAGCTTTTGCCATGAGGATGTTCTCATATTCAATCTGTGAAGAAAAGGATCAAACTCTATCTGGTAAATCGATTGCAATTGAAATTGTCATTTTGAAATGATTGGGTTTAAAGTGTGTTGACCCCCCCACCAACTATTTGATTGTTGTAATGTGTTAAAGCCACTGATGTGACGCCAACTGCTGAGGAACAGGGTGGGAGTCACCAAGGATATTTCAGTAATCACTTTCCAAACCCTAACCATGTGTTCACACTGTGAGCAACACCATCAGCAAGTCACCAGAGGTCCATTCATTTCCTATAGAGCTGAGCAACCAGGGAAATCCTCGATGTGTGACAAACAAGTTTGTCAGCCGAGAAAAATTTAACTTTTCATTGGCAGCCAATCAGATTTCTGCACTTCCTTGTTTCCCTACTGATGTGATTTTGTTTCATGAACAATAGCTCTGCCTGGCAAGTGCAAAATGGAAAAGAAGCTTCCCAGTTCTCTACAACTTTTATTTGAAAGACTACAGGAATAAATGTCCCAAAAACTATGCTTGGAGAATGGTTGGATCCATTGTTGGGGTCGATGCTAATCTCTGAAGTCACTGCAATGAGTTTGTTTCTGTTTATTTTCCATTAATGCTACCTAATTAGCTATGTTAACTCATCAAAATAATGGAATGTTATGAAAGTTTATACCAAAGCTGTGAAAAATACATCACTTGCCTGTCCTAAACTTTGCCTCAGAGCCTCTGGCCCCACCCAAAATCAGTTAGAATAGAGCATCATCCAGGTTGTTCACAGTATGAACGTGTGTGAACCGAGTTTCCCTGGTCACTCAGCTCTGTAGGAAATGAATGGACTTCTGGTGACTTGTTGATCATATTACTCACAGTGTAAACGCTAATACACACACAATAAGTGTATGCAAGTGGTACATGATTTTCATCTTTCTCTGGGACATATAGCTCAACTATCAGCTTAGTTTCTAATGACCTACATAGGGTTTGATAGAGTTTGATTTTGCTGCTGTTGGGTACAAATCACATGAAGAAAAAAATGCTTATTTTTGCATTGTTTCCCATTTATTTTAACTTAAATAATGAGATTTTAACAGGTGTCAGGGGCCAAAAGCGTCATAAGACTCACCAAACACATAATTGACTGGGTAAACTTTCTAAATTGCAGTTACGTGATATGTGTTTTTTTTACCCAACTGCAGCAATATGTTACCGTTGTACCACAGGACACACTTAGACTTACACACTTACATATTCACATTCACAAACTGACTGCCATAATGGTTGTCCACCTCGTCTCTGGTGAGTTTGTGTGAATATCACGAATATCATGAGTCTGTCTCTAATAAGGATTGATGTAAAGTTATAACTGCAAACCTGTCGTTAGCTGCTACTCTGACAACCAAGTGGCTGGTCTCCATTTGGTTCCTGCTGTTCAAAATGCCTTTGATCTTGCTGGTCATTATCCTTATAAATGTTGTTTATTTATGTATTTATTTATTTATCTATTTATTTTTTGAAAAAAAGGGATACTACTGTTGAATAAATTATTGATTTTACTTAAACATGCTGTGTGTGCACTTGTTTTTTTTCTTCATTTGTTCAACCAAACGCCAATACCACTCTGTGTATTATATTACTGTTTGGAGGTATGACACACATTTATTGCCTGTTTTGGTCTTGAATAGAACTTGATTTGCTCTTAGTCTCAATCCCCTTTGGACTTAGTCTAGACTCGAACTGGACTGAATCTGGTCTCGGAATTGACTTGGACTCAACTAGCAGTGGTCTGGACTATAGCCCTGACACATAATATATAAGAGACTGACTGTTCCTTTAATTCCAGGAAGAGTTGTCATTTCATATGCAAAGTTCTCTAAGAGGCAAAAAAAAGGTTTTAGTGCTGAACTAGTTTAACTAAGTCAGAAGGATTTATTCTTGTTATTTAAACAGTTTCAGAGAAGAGCAAGTCTGCTATCTAACTTTCCCGATGCCAGCCTCTGTGGATGAACTACAGATTGAAGTAGAAAACTGTGGTTGTACTGGGCAGCTCCCAGTGTGAATGTGAGCAACTGTATGAATGTGACGCAGGATGATGCTGGAAACGATTGTGGAGTTCAGCTGAGTTTCCCTGGATAAATAAAAGTTAAAAATGATCACAATGTGACCATTGGGTCTCCAGCTACAAAAAATGTGTGGTCATGTCAGGATTGAACAACAATATATTTTTCCACACTTTGCAGATTTTTTCTGTAATTCTCAAACTTTCCAAGACCTGTGAAAGTTATTAAATTCATTTTTCATCCTTTTCCAGACCTCTGTAGGAACGCTATGAAGTGGATGTTGTGGCCTCAGTAATTATGCTGCTGCTGTCTATGTGTTATTGAAGAATTCAGTTTGATCTCAGATATGCTGCTAGCAGGGATGGAGATGGATATAAATCACACCAATTGTTGTGACAAAATTGGCTAAAAACCCACCACACAAAAGTTAGATAAAAAAAAAAAAATAGACCCTATCGGCATGCTGATCATGCAGTATCTTGAGTTTCTTGATTTCTTTTTCTTAATTATTAACTTGTAGTCCTATAGTAGTGTACAAAGTTTTCAGGCATATGTGTGTGCGTGCAGTAAGAATGAATGGTTACACAGGTAACCACAGTTCAACACACCACTGTATGGGCACTGTATGTTTTGACTAAGAACCGAATCTCAACCCATGTCACATGCATTGAAGCTAGATGGAGCTGCCGATAGCTGATATGCTGTGCCAGTTTTCCCCGCAATTTGTCAGAGTGGAAAAGGCTCTGAAACAGCATTTAGACCATCGCAGGATATTAGAACTCTCCATTGAAACCAATGTAATACTGTAATAAAAAATCATAATATTACAGTTTTTCTCGATCGCTTACACACTATAACTGGGCCTATTAACTAAACATCCCAAACCATGACACCATCTACCAAAAGACAGACCCATTTCCCAAAACTATAAACACTATTCCCCTGTTTCCACACATGATTCAGATTTGTTGGACTTTTTGTGAAAAACTCTACACACAAATCCCTTCATATATCACTCGATGCACCATGTGCTCATTTAGAAAGCACTGGCATTCAATATCATTAACTCAAGTCATCACAGCTTGAACCCAATTAACACACAATTCCCCAGGTGCAAACACTAAGAGTCAAAATTGTTCACACACCAATCAGATCCTCAGGATAGATAGATAAAAGGGCCATCTTGATAGGACGGCCTGGCAGGTCACCTGTGCCAGAGGGACAGAACAACTACACAACAGCATCCAACAGAGGAGGACTGAGAGACGTGCCCAACGACACCAGCGGGCTGCTGGTATTACCCCAACATCTGGGCTCTCATGCCCCACCTGCGGTCAAGTGTGTGGCTCACGCATCGGCCTCCACAGCCACATGAAGTGGCACCAGCGCCCCTCCCATCCCCCCACCCCTCCCCTGGAGCAAGTGTCATCATCGGACACGATGGACAGCTAAGAAGAGTGTATGTGAGTGAGTGAGTGAAAACTGAAATCCCATTGCATAACTTGACTTGTGCAACAGCACCATGGTGTGTGTGAGCTGTGTGTAAGCTGAGGATTGGACTAATACCAGTCCCTGGCATGTACAGTAGGACTGGGGGGGGGGTTGGGAGAGTGCACTTCTGCCTACTGCACGTCCGTTTTCTGTTTCTGTTGTTGTCTTTCTCTCATGTCACCACTATCTAATTGCCACTCTCTTTCTATCTCAAGAGTCACCTGATTCAGTATGCTCAATCATGTAAACAATCAGTCAGTTTCATTTTGAAGGGTTATTGTTCATTATTTGTCCTCAGGAACACATGGTGGATTTTTTAGGACTCCATCTTTTCAAGAGATTCAAGAAACTTTATTGTCCATTATTACTGTATAAGCAACATGGACATTTTTCTTTGGCTTATGTTTCAAGTTTTAGAGATACAAGATTATACATTTGTGGTCGAACGTTTTACATCTCCAGTAATTTAGAAGCTCTTACTGTATTATTCTACAGCTTTAATTTACTGTAATGAAATCATGACCTCAACTTCAAATTTCCACTGAGTTTAATTGAATTTGTTTGGTATATGTTGTATATGTATATGAACCAAACTGAAATTGATTACTGTAATATATTGTACATAGTTCTTTTGTAGATAGTTCTTTTGATCATAGAATAGCCACATACTGTCCAACATGATTATACAGTGTCATCTTTTAAATCACTTTTCAAGACACACTTTTATAGAATTGCTTTTATATAATTGCTTTTCATGTTTTTACTGTAATCTTGTGTGGTTGTCCTTAACTTTCTAATACTGTTTGTTTTTTGTGCCTTGTTTCTCTTGCTCTCTGTCAAGCACTTTGTAAACTCTGTTTTTACTTGGAAAACAGTGGGGAAGGGGCTTACAAAATGGCTCAGAATGAACAAAATAAAGAGATTGGATGCCTTAGATGCAAAAGGTTAACATTTACTCCAGCTGAATAAACACAAATCAACAAAAGTGCAGGAAACTGCAAAATACAAACAAAGGAAAGGCTTATATAATACATGCAGCTATACGCAGTATAGTGCATCTATAGTGCTCTTCCTTAGGCAGCACAAAAATTACCATGTAGGAGATCCCTAGAAATAGGAAAGGGGGAAAAGATGATGTCAGAACACCTGAGAGTGACTGGAACAGCCCAGACTTCCAATATAACAACATGCAATAGAGAAGAATAGGTGACTATATATACACATATATACATATTTAATGAAAAGACATATACCAAAAAAGGCAAGCAGCACAGACAAACTATTTCAAAGGAAACATGTTAGATGAAGTTCATCATTAAGACCTATAACACCACATTATGTAATAACATGACAAAATGTAATAAATCTTCACTTCATTATGTAATAACACCCGCATTTTATAATAATCTGCCGCATTTTGTAATACAAAGCTTGAATGCAATATGTAATAAATTTCCCCGCATTTTGTAAAAAATTATTATATATTGCGGTGTGTGTGTGTGTGTGTGTGTGTGTCTCCTGACATTTGTGTGTACCAGTACTTAGATGTTTGTGTCAGTATAACACTCAGTGTCGTGCAGTTTCTATGTCTCTATGAACCCTCAAGTACAGTTTCTATTAAGCTAAGGAATACAGTGACACTTAATGTAGTTTTGACCAATGAAAGATACTACTAATCTACTGAACTAATTGTATCTTTTTAAAATGAATTTTGAGTCAGTATGATTCATGCTAGAATGCATAAAATAAACTTTTTTATAATGTTATAACGGTTTTTATGAATGAAGACATCCATTTTGGTTGGTTATTACATAATGCACCATATTATTACATTTTCATCAAAAAAAAGTGCAACTCCCGTATTTTGCAATATGTAAAAATGTATTAAAAATGCAGGGAAATTTATTACATATTGCGTTCAGGCTGTGTATTACAAAATGCGGCAGATTATTACAAAATGCAGGTGTTATTACATAATGAAGTGAAAATGTATTACATTTTGTCAAGTTATTACATAATGCGGTGTTATTACATAGTGCGGTGTTACAAGACCATTGGTGGAGATTGTGCCCACATTTAGAAATTGAAGGGCTAACTAGAACCATATAGGGTTCTTTCTCCTCATAGGAGGACAAGTCAAAGAACAGAGGGATTCATCCAGAACCCTTACTAAATGGTTCTGCATAGAACTCAGTAAGTGGTTACATGTGAAGCCCTCTAAGAAAGGATCAGCAAAGAACTCTCACATGTTCTTGAGGTTGTAACAAGAACCATCCTTTGGGGTTCATAACAGAATCCTTGCATATTATGGGGTTATACCTAGAACCCATCCTGGTAGCTCTGCACAGAACGCCTGTTTAGTCTGGAGTTCCAGTTGGAACTTTTCAGGAAGGCTTCTGCAAGATCCCTTTTCTCAAAGTTCCTCTTGGAACCCTTCCAGGGGGTATATCGTTTTATTTTTTACAGGTTCCTTTTTGAACCTTTATATGGGCTTCTATCAGGATCCCTTTCATATTTTATGGTTTTTACATAAT
The DNA here is from genome assembly GCF_048128805.1 of Centroberyx gerrardi. Taxonomy (NCBI): domain Eukaryota; kingdom Metazoa; phylum Chordata; class Actinopteri; order Beryciformes; family Berycidae; genus Centroberyx; species Centroberyx gerrardi. Next base: position 2,207,824 of record NC_136016.1, on the reverse strand, counting down.
CTATGTAACAATTACCAATAATACAGTCAAAATCAATTTTATTGAGACACCTGTCTCATTATGAACTCTGAGCAATGACAAAGAAGGTGGAGAGATTCTCTGAAGATGAACCAACTGGATCAGAGTGGCTCTGTCTTTTGGAAACTTCTGACACTCCTCACTATGTCGTAAATAAGCACAGGAGCAGCTAAAGCAGCAGTCTAACTGACCACACAAGCTCGGCACATCAGATTCTACTCATCTGGAGACTTCATATAGTTTCTTGCAGTGGCAAACAGGGAGAGAAAGTTCATACTATGTATAAACAGTATAAAGAAGTAAAAG